>NC_047104.1:1571590-1676590 GCF_902500255.1 Thalassophryne amazonica
CTACGCAGTAAATCTTGCAGAGTAAAATAAACTCTGCTGGAACTACATTTGGTCCCACTGCAAATAGAGTTAAATAAACTGTCACAGTGTTAAATCAAATCTATCATGCTGTGAATGACTCTTATTGCCATTGAAAAACTTGATTTGACACAACGATGGAGCTGATTTCACATGATCATAGAGTTGATTTAACTCTTGTTGGACTGGGATCCATTGTAGTGCCTGTAGAGTGCATTTTACTCTCCAGCCCAACATCTCCAGCCCACTGAAGCCTCCTGCTCTGCAGTAAGTGATGTGTGGGACATGCAGTGTCCACAGACAACAACCAGAAGGCCGGATAGTATTCTGCTGCCAACTGAGAACAAGCAGCAGGAACAGAGGAACACCAATGGGAGGTACAGGGATTAGAACTGAAGAGAAACCTTAAAATGGATAAAGCAGAACTCGGAATCTTGGAAACCTCAACCTGAGATTGATTTAACTGAAGGTCTGTGTGCTTTAGATGGACAGAGCTGCAGGGGAAGCCTGCGGCCTACTCGCCTCCTTCCACGCTGAGGTCACCTGCAGCATTTGTAATCCGGTGTGCAAATGCAGGATGGGCCTCGTCTCAAAGGAGCTCTTTGAGGGGACACCAGTCAACCAATCACGATCACAGACACGCTGCAGACTACGGAAACCTCATAATCCTACCTGTGCTCGGTGCTTTAGACTGTGCCGCACATCCTCAAGATAGGGCCCCGGGTCTAAAACAAACAACCATCAACGCTGTTGTTTGTGTTTAGTTATGAAATCACAGTTGGTGACAGGTTCTTTTGGATTTCAGCCAGCCCTCTGTGCGCTTTGAACAGTGGCTGTAAATCACCTTCTGGTTCAGGAATGTGCCAGAACATACGAGAACCTACATGGCTCGATGACGATAAATCACATTTCAACCATCAAGCAAATGCAATAAAACTCAGAGCGTATCAGCAAACTCAAAGCTGCTGATGCTTTTATTGCCTGCAGAGACCCTCTGACCTCCACCTCAGGTCAAATACACTGGAGGTCACCTGGAAGTGTAAAGGTTTTAAACACATTTCATTTTTTAATAAAAATACCCCGAGTTGAAGCCAAACATTTCGATGTGCTGTGAAAAAGGATTTCTTAGAGAACAGCGTTTCTTTGTAATCAGCACCACTTTCTTAAAATTTTACCTATTTTTTATTTTACTTTTGAAGATTCAACTCTTTAAATGGCCCCGCCCCCGTCCTACCTCTCTGCAGTCTCTCAGCTGATCAGCGGCTTCTTGAGGTACCAAGGTCCAAGTGAACGCTCAGAGGCGATCCAGCATTCTCAGCTGCAGCTCCCAAAATTTGGAATGATCTCCCTGCACACATCTGTTTTTAAAAGCAATCTTAAAACCCACTTTTATTCAGTGGCTTTTAACACAGTATGAGACTTTGTTCTGTTTTAGTTGTTTTTCTTTGTTCATTGCTGTTTTTACTGTTGTCGGTTTGCTTTGGTTTTTTTTAATTTTTTTTTATGACCCTCATGTGCAGCACTTGGTTTCAGTTTTGCCTGTTCAAACGTGCCCCAGAAATAAAGTTGAGCTCAGTACGAGATTCAAGGCACATGAAGACTTTAAAGGACATGTTGCATGTTTTTTAGCAAGACAACATGAAAGTACTCTTGACTGTACGTGTCTCTGCACACACGTGCTAATAATGAGTGACCGCTGATGTATTTTATTCCTCACTCTGAGCGTTAGCAGGTGCATTTCCGGAAAACGTCTCACTGGACAATTCATTTTGCAGCGTGTGACGTATATTTTAGAATGAGCACAAACATCCCGATGACTGACAGACGGAGGGAAAAAAACCTGCTCCGTCCGAAAACAAAGCTTCTGAGCTGCCGTTCGAAAGTGATGCTCGGATTTACAGAGAGCAGATGACACGCTTCACCCTGAAACTCTTTTTCAGAGTCCGTCAGACTTTGGAACCTAAAGTGTGGTGACACGCTGTTTGTGTGACAGGATGCTGGTTTACTGAAGTTGGCGACATGGACGTGGGACATCTGCATGACGCTGTTTTTACAGACTGCCTGGACACGGAGATGGATTTGTTATGTTGGAAAAAGTCAGAATACATTATTTCCAGGAGTTAATGGACTTTATTTAATGTGCCACAATCGTGAGAGAACTAAAGGCGGAGCTGCAGACGATGATCTCACGTGTGTGTGTGTGTGTGTGTGTGTGCTTCTTTGATCGTGTGCAGTTAACATTTGGAAATAAATTTCTAACACGGTGAGTCCGGCATGTTCAGGATTTTACTCATTTTGTGTTATGTGGCAAAATTTTTTTTTCTTTGAGAGAGTGTGAATCTGAAGCGTGTGTGTGTGTGTGTGCTGCTCATTGCTCCTCTCAGCTCCTCCTGCTGTGAACATGAGTGTCTCCACAGCGTTTTTTTCCCCGGCAGCAGATGTATTTTTTAGATTTTATTGATAATAACACCTATAATTATAATCGTGCTCAAAGCTGATATGTGAGCAGAGATGGTTATTAACAGGCTGCGTTTGTGACTCGTGGCTGCAGGTACACAGAAACCTTCTCATGACTGCTGCTTTTACTGTGACTGCATCAAAATGAACAGTTTTCACTTAAAAACAAGTCGTCAGAACACGACATCACACTTGTATAAACTTTGGAATTAATCTGTGCCTCAGTTCTTAACGTTAGCAGCTAAATTCCATTGAAGCACACACTGGGATGCTTCTAGTAGCGACGTCACTTGGAAGAAACACCCGAGTACTCACGAGTATTGTTTTCGGACATCTCCGTAGCTGTTAGTTGTGAATGCCGTCATGGAAGTGCACAAAGTAATCCTTCTTCTTCCTCCAGTCTGGTGGAGGAAGAAGCGTGCGCACAATTAAACCCTGCTGCACCGCATTCAGTTTGATTGCTGACACCAAGTCGGCTAAAAGTCTCATTTCAGTGCTCTTCAGCGCGCTCCTGCAGGTGTTCCACCTGCTGCATATGTCTGATGTTTGGGGAAATGCACGAGACGAGAGCCGCATGAAGCCACACATCTGGCTCTGTCCTCCTCCTCCTCTCTGCACCACTCCACGGCACAGAGCCCAACTACACATGCAGTCACAAAGTTCTTCTGAAAAACTGGAGCGATCTGAATTCGGTTGGATGAATATGGGTGTGTGTGTGTGGAGACAATTCACCTCGTTCACAACGTGACAGAACTTAACGATGCGTTGTTATGCACAATAGCGCGCGATAGCGCGGAACAGCGCGGAACACTATTCTTGACCGTGTGTAATGGTTCCTGATAATTCTCCAGCAACATGTGCCGTTAATCATAACGTGTGGTAACAGGTTGCAGCAGTTCCTGAGGACACCTGACGCCTCTGCCCCGAATCATCACATTCGTGATCAGCAGCCAAGAATGTGTACTTTGTGGCATTCGTGACTTGTCGTCGTTATGAGTAAACGCAGCATAAGAGAAAGCTCTGTGACCCACAGACTTCTTATTCACCTTAGGGACACAAAGTAGTCCTGCACCCTGAGAACGCAGAGCCCGGGCCGGTACGTAAGGTTTAATTAGGTCATCTAGGTAGGGAGGTGCCAGTCCATGAATAATTTTATAGGTTAGCAGTAGAACCTTAAAATCTGATCTCACTGGGACAGGAAGCCAGTGAAGAGACGCCAAAATGGGTGAAATGTGGTTGAACTTTCTGCTTCCTGTCACAAGTCTGGCTGCAGCATGTTGAACCAATTGGAGACCCCTAATGCTGGACTGCGGTAAACCAGAAAATAGAACATTGCAGTAGTCCAATCTAGAAGAGACAAACACATGGATCAGGGTCTCAGCATCAGCCATAGACAGGTTGGGACGAATCTTCACTATATTTCACAGGTAGAAGAAAGCAGTCCTAGTAATATCTCTAATGTGGAGGTCAAAGGACAACGTAGGATCAAAAATGACCCCAAGGTTCCTCACTTTGTCAGTGTGATGTATGACACATGAGCCTACGCTAAGAGTTAGCTGGTAAAATTGATGCTGATGTCTCACTGGACCAACAACCATCATTTCAGTCTTGTGGATGAGATTACCAGCAGTTATCAGCATGTATAACTGAGTATCATCAGTATAGCAGTGAAAGGTAATCCCAAAACGCTGCAATATGTGACATTTTGGGCATCCCAGTCTCACGGCAAGTCGTGATTCAGCAGCATGAAATATACATTAATCTATTGGTTCGTGATATTGTGACAAAAAGTGCCTCATTTTCGTCATGGCAGCACGAATTCATTCTGTGATGGCTGCACAAAATTAAAAGTGAAGCGGGGGTGGGGGGTGTCAGGGTGGTTATGGTTAGGGTTGGGGGTAGGAGTAGAATTTAAAAAAAAAACGTGAGACTGGGCTGGTTTTGGGGAATGATTTCTTAAGTAGTGGTTTAATCACTGCAGATTTGAAACATTTAGGAACAGATCCAGAAGTTAAAGAAAGATTAATCATTTCCTGCACAGTCGGCCCAAGAGTGGACCACAGGTCCTTAAACAGTTTTGTTGGTATAGGATCAAATAAACAGGTTGTGCTTTTTGTAGACGTTACGAGTTTCGTCAGCATGTCTAGTGAGATACTATCAAATTCTGTAAATCTAGGTAATACCTCAGTAATGGCGCCCACCTCAATAGCAGGGTGTAGTGGCTAGGTTAAAGCATGCTGGGATATGTTTAACCTAATGTCTTCTATTTTTTTTCTCAAAGTAATCCAGGAAATCTTGGATTACAAGCATAAGGCTAGACCTCTAGCCTTATGCTTGAGGTCACGCAAGTAATCACTGAACCAAGGTGACTGTGTTTTGGGGGTGGGGCATGTTTTTAGCACTGAGTTTAAACTATCCGCAAGACTGTCTACTGACTGGGTATTTGCCAAATGTGAAGCTAAGACATCAGGCAGTCTAGCTTCGAGTTCAGTCGTAGCTGAGGAGTTGATGCATCACTGTATTGATAAATAAGGTTGTTGTTCTACTAAACACGGCAGCAAGACTGTAAACCTAATAAATAAGTGATCAGAGACCACTGATGTAAGAGGCATGATGTCAATATGCGTAACAGCAATACATGTGAGAACCAAATCAATGTGCACGCTCTCCAGCCCGTCGCAAAAATGACATATGTTTTTCTATTTTTCCATGTGAGGACAGCAGGCAGAGACACGCGCCTCATGGAGGAATGTTGAAAGTTCATGTCCTTCTAAACACAGTAGGTGTTCTCCAGTTGGGATGTCCAGAAGCACAGATCACAACAGCATCCGCTGTGAGCAGACACGGCCCGCCATCTGTTCAGCGCCAAGACGTGTCAGGATTTGGACTTTGTGTGTTGGTTGGGTTGGTTGGTTGCTTTTGTATCTGTCTGTCTCTTGCACTGCTTTTGTGCTTGTGTTTTCCCTGTTCTGCCCTCTCTTGCTCCCCTTCTTCTCTTGGTTCGGCATGGGGGGCGTTTCCTTCTGTGCTGGACACGCCCTGTCTCTGGAAGTTTTCTCGCACCTGTCCCTGATTTGCTGCTCATTACCTGAGGCTTTATATACTGCATTGTGTGCCTGTATTCCTCACCTGATCGATGTGCCTTGTGCGTCTTTCTTGCTCTGTTTCTCGTCTTTCTTGCCTTGAATCGTGTTTTTGATTACTTGCCTGTGTATCTGGACCATGCCCTTGCCTGATGATTGTGTTATTGTTGCTCTTTTTGGACTGCCTTTTTGTGTACCGACCCCTGCCTATGAATCAAGTAAACACCTCTATTATACAGAGCTGTTTGTCCGCATCCTGCAATTGTGTCCTGCCTGCTTTGCCAGTAGAACCTGGTAAGACCAATGTGTCTCTGTGGTATGTGGTCAGGCCCCTCCCCATCAGTGGCGGCTCCAGAAATATTTTTCTGCAGGTGCTATGGGGGACCTTGGCATTTTTCTGAGGGTGCTATGGGCTCATGTGTCATGATGGCTCTCTGCTAAACCTCCGCGTCCTGCAATTGTGTCTTGCCTGCTTTGCCAGTAGAACCTGATAGATTGATCAGGCCAACGATGGACTCAGCAGACGTGGACCCTGAAGCTGTTCAGCGGGCAGTACACCACCACAGCCGGTGGCTTGCTCAGCAAGAGGACCAGCTGTGAGCTCACAGTTGGAGCAACTCCTGAACACTTTAAAACATTAGGCCTTGACCAGTACGGTTCCCGCTACTACGCTGCTTACGGGATCATCGACTGCCCCACCGGCTTCCGTCTCCGCCCCTGCGGTATGTAACCAACTCTCTCCACCTGAGCGTTTTTCCAGAGAGTCCGGGGATGTTTGACCATTCATCACTCAGTGTGAGCTGCACTTTGAACTGATGGCATCAATGTTTCCGTCCGATCGGGCGAAGACTGCATTTATAATTTCTCACCTTTCCGGTCGGGCAGCTACATGGGCAACAGCCGAGTGGAGCCGCGATGCGCCATCTTGCTCCTCCCTTTTGGCATACACCAACTCCCTGCAGCAGGTTTTCCACGCCATTGACTTTCAAATTCTGGTTGCAAAGAGTGAGTGGAATCCCGCGGCGTTCCAAGACGTCTTCTTTCGGGGCCTGAGTGATGTCATACAAGATCATGTGGTGGCTGTGGATCTGCCTGAAAATCTCAACGAGCTAATTGCACTGGCTATCTGGACCAATCGCCGTCTCTCCGACCGCCTGCGCCGGGACACCCATCATCCACCTCCCCGGCATGTCTTTCCATCCGACCACGCCTCTTCCAGTCACTTGGGAAGCCCCGCCATGGCTGGTTTGGCCGAAGAGCCCATGCAGGTGGGGAGGGCTCACCTCTCTACCGAGGAACATGAGCGACGCTGTGTGTAAGGACTGTGTTATTACTGTGGACAACCAGGTCATGTTATTATAATGACTTCATGGCTTTCTTTGCTAACAAAATTTTAACTATTAGAGAAAAAATTACTCATAACCATCCCAAAGACGTATCGTTATCTTTGGCTGCTTTCAGTGATGCCAGTATTTGGTTAGACTCTTTCTCTCCGATTGTTCTGTCTGAGTTATTTTCATTAGTTACTTCCTCCAAACCATCAACATGTTTATTAGACCCCATTCCTACCAGGCTGCTCAAGGAAGCTCTACCATTATTTAATGCTTCGATCTTAAATATGATCAATCTATCTTTGTTAGTTGGCTATGTACCACAGGCTTTTAAGGTGGCAGTAATTAAACCATTACTTAAAAAGCCATCACTTGACCCAGCTATCTTAGCTAATTATAGGCCAATCTCCAACCTTCCTTTTCTCTCAAAAATTCTTGAAAGGGTAGTTGTAAAACAGCTAACTGATCATCTGCAGAGGAATGGTCTATTTGAAGAGTTTCAGTCAGGTTTTAGAATTCATCATAGTACAGAAACAGCATTAGTGAAGGTTACAAATGATCTTCTTATGGCCTCGGACAGTGGACTCATCTCTGTGCTTGTTCTGTTAGACCTCAGTGCTGCTTTTGATACTGTTGACCATAAAATTTTATTACAGAGATTAGAGCATGCCATAGGTATTAAAGGCACTGCGCTGCGGTGGTTTGAATCATATTTGTCTAATAGATTACAATTTGTTCATGTAAATGGGGAATCTTCTTCACAGACTAAAGTTAATTATGGAGTTCCACAAGGTTCTGTGCTAGGACCAATTTTATTCACTTTATACATGCTTCCCTTAGGCAGTATTATTAGACGGTATTGCTTAAATTTTCATTGTTACGCAGATGATACCCAGCTTTATCTATCCATGAAGCCAGAGGACACACACCAATTAGCTAAACTGCAGGATTGTCTTACAGACATAAAGACTTGGATGACCTCTAATTTCCTGCTTTTAAACTCAGATAAAACTGAAGTTATTGTACTTGGCCCCACAAATCTTAGAAACATGCTGTCTAACCAGATCCTTACTCTGGATGGCATTACCCTGACCTCTAGTAATACTGTGAGAAATCTTGGAGTCATTTTTGATCAGGATATGTCATTCAAAGCGCATATTAAACAAATATGTAGGACTGCTTTTTTGTATTTACGCAATATCTCTAAAATCAGAAAGGTCTTGTCTCAGAGTGATGCTGAAAAACTAACTCATGCATTTATTTCCTCTAGGCTGGACTATTGTAATTCATTATTATCAGGTTGTCCTAAAAGTTCCCTAAAAAGCCTTCAGTTAATTCAAAATGCTGCAGCTAGAGTACTGACAGGGACTAGAAGGAGAGAGCATATCTCACCCATATTGGCCTCTCTTCATTGGCTTCCTGTTAATTCTAGAATAGAATTTAAAATTCTTCTTCTTACTTATAAGGTTTTGAATAATCAGGTCCCATCTTATCTTAGGGACCTCGTAGTACCATATCACCCCAATAGAGCGCTTCGCTCTCAGACTGCAGGCTTACTTGTAGTTCCTAGGGTTTGTAAGAGTAGAATGGGAGGCAGAGCGTTCAGCTTTCAGGCTCCTCTCCTGTGGAACCAGCTCCCAATTCAGATCAGGGAGACAGACACCCTCTCTACTTTTAAGATTGGGCTTAAAACTTTCCTTTTTGCTAAAGCTTATAGTTAGGGCTGGATCAGGTGACCCTGAACCATCCCTTAGTTATGCTGCTATAGACGTAGACTGCTGGGGGGTTCCCATGATGCACTGTTTCTTTCTCTTTTTGCTCTGTATGCACCACTCTGCATTTAATCATTAGTGATCGATCTCTGCTCCCCTCCACAGCATGTCTTTTTCCTGGTTCTCTCCCTCAGCCCCAACCAGTCCCAGCAGAAGACTGCCCCTCCCTGAGCCTGGTTCTGCTGGAGGTTTCTTCCTGTTAAAAGGGAGTTTTTCCTTCCCACTGTAGCCAAGTGCTTGCTCACAGGGGGTCGTTTTGACCGTTGGGGTTTTTCTGTAATTATTGTATGGCCTTGCCTTACAATATAAAGCGCCTTGGGGCAACTGTTTGTTGTGATTTGGCGCTATATAAAAAAAAATTGATTGATTGATTGATTGATTACTGTCTGTCCTGTGAGGGGTGCGCTAGTGCGGCTGAAAGCGGTATTACGGGTGAGTCAGAGTTCAGTCAATCCTGTTTCCAGGAACATTTTATCAGCTACATTCACATCTGAGTTTACCATATTAACCAGCCCTGTGTTCATTGATTCTGGAGCCAATTCTAACTTCATGTTGTCCTCTCTTGCCAGGTCCCTCCGCCTTAAATTATTTCGGCTCTCATGGCCCCTGGTGGTCCACGCTGTGGATGGCAGAGATTTGGGCCAAATCACATTTCGCACCCAGTCAGTTTGCATGAATATTTCAGAGAATCATTCAGAACTAATCAGTTTCCATATTTTCGATAAGATGACTCATCCGCAATTCTTGGGCATTCCTGGCTACAACGCCATAAACCCAGTCTTGATTGGTCCCTGGGTAAAATAGAGTCCTGGGGACCTGCTTGTAACAATACTTGCCTGATTAAGCCTGTTGCCAGTTCTGGTGTAAATAAGTCAGATCTAGAGGGGGTCCCTTCCTGTTATCATGATCTTGCAGAGGTGTTCAACAAAGCCAAAGCTACGTCTCTTCCACCCTACCGTGAATACGACTGCACCATAGACCTCCTCCCGAGGGCAACACCCCCCCGAGGAAAATTATTTTTGCTCTCGGCATCGGAGCATTTAGCCATGAACACATATATTCAGGAGTCTCTTGCGGCTGGTCTAATCCATCCCTCTTCCTCAACCGCCAGGGCAAGGATTTTTCTTTGTGGAGAAGAAAGACAAGACCCTACGTCCCTGTATGGATTATCAGGGTCTCAATGATATCACGGTAAGGAACAGATATCCATTGCCGCTTGTCTCCTCCGCCTTGAGTTGTTAGAAGGAGCTAAGGTGTTCACCAAATTGGATTTAAGGAACGCGTACCACCTGGTTCGTATTCGTGCAGGAGATGAATGGAAGACGGCCTTCAATACACCATCTGGCCACCACGAATATTTAGTAATGCTGTTTGGGCTGACTAACGCACTGGTGGTATTTCAAAACCTAGTTAATGATGTACTCCGTGCGTACCTTAATAAGTGTGTCTTTGTGTACTCAGATGACATCCTCATATACTCACCAGATCTGGAGACTCATGTGCAACAAGTCCGGGCGGTTCTACAGACCCTGTTACAGAACCGTTTATTCGTTAAAGCAGAAAAATGTGAGTTCCACTGCTCCACTGTATCTTTCTTGGGGTTTGTGATTTCGGAGGGGGAGATACAGATGGACCCAGCTAAGGTTATAGTGGTGCGAGACTGGAAGGTCCCTACCTGCCGCAAAGATGTCCAGAGGTTCCTTGGTTTTGCTAATTTTTGTCGTAAATTCATCTGTAACTTCAGTACCATCGCGACTCCTCTGCATGAAATAACCTCCTCCCTTCAGTCTTTTATTTGGACCCCGGAGTGTGAGGAGGCATTTCGGAACCTAAAACATCTCTTTACAATGTCCCCCGTGTTGCTCCTTCCTGACACTGCCCAGCAGTTCGTGGCTGAAGTCGATGCATCAAACACTGGTACCAAGGCAATCCTCTCTCAAACTAAACCCGGTGACAATAAACTTCATCCCTGTGCTTTCCTGTCCAAAAAATTCACGGTGGCTGAGCGAAATTACAGCATCGGAGACCGCGAACTGCTGGCAGTGAAAGTGGCATGGGGGAGTGGTGCCACTGGCTGGAGGGGGCACAGTTGCCTTTTTTAGTCTGGACAGACCACAAGAACTTAGCATACCTTCGTACGGCAAAACGGCTCAATGCCCGTCAGGCCCGATGGGCCATATTCTTTAGTAGGTTTAATTTGCTGTCATACCGCCCAGGAACCAAAAAAGGGAAACCTGACGCGCTGTCCCGTCTTGGGGACACCTCAGTTTCCACCTCAACTCCTGAAACCATACTTCCTGAGTCATGCTTCATCTCGGCTCTCACATGGAATATTGAGGCCAAAATTCAGTCGATGCAGGGGAACACTCCGGTTCCGCCTGAATGCCTCGCAGGCAAGTTGTTCGTGCCGGTCTCTCTGAGGGGGGAAGTTATCTGCTGGGGGCATGATAGCCGTTTTTCTTGTCATCCGGGCATACAACGGACTATGTTTGTGTTAATGCAGAGATTTTGGTGGCCTAACGTGTTATCGGATGTAAAGGAATATGTCAATGCTTGTACTGTTTGTGCCATGCATAAAACATCTACACGCCCACCTGCGGGTGCACTTCTGCCTTTGCCTGTTCTGGTTCAGCCATGGACTCACATCTGTGTTGATTTTGTGATGGGTCTGCCGCCCTCTAGGGGCAATTCTGTGATTATGACTGTTGTAGACCGTTTATCTAAAATGGTGCATTTTGTGCTGCTGCTTCGCCTTCCTTCAACCCAGAAGTCTGCTGAAACCCTTTTGACTCATGTTTTTAAATTGCATGGATTGCCTCAAGACATTGTTTCAGACTGGGGACCTCAATTTATCAATCAATCAATCAATCAATCAATTTTTTATATAGCGCCAAATCACAACAAACAGTTGCCCCAAGGCGCTTTATATTGTAAGGCAAGGCCATACAATAATTATGTAAAACCCCAACGGTCAAAACGACCCCCTGTGAGCAAGCACTTGGCTACAGTGGGAAGGAAAAACTCCCTTTTAACAGGAAGAAACCTCCAGCAGAACCAGGCTCAGGGAGGGGCAGTCTTCTGCTGGGACTGGTTGGGGCTGAGGGAGAGAACCAGGAAAAAGACATGCTGTGGAGGGGAGCAGAGATTGATCACTAATGATTAAATGCAGAGTGGTGCATACAGAGCAAAAAGAGAAAGAAACAGTGCATCATGGGAACCCCCCAGCAGTCTACATCTATAGCAGCATAACTAAGGGATGGTTCAGGGTCACCTGATCCAGCCCTAACTATAAGCTTTAGCAAAAAGGAAAGTTTTAAGCCTAATCTTAATAGTAGAGAGGGTGTCTGTCTCCCTGATCTGAATTGGAAGCTGGTTCCACAGGAGAGGAGCCTGAAAGCTGAAGGCTCTGCCTCCCATTCTACTCTTACAAACCCTAGGAACTACAAGTAAGCCTGCAGTCTGAGAGTGAAGCGCTCTATTGGGGTGATATGGTACTACGAGGTCCCTAAGATAAGATGGGACCTGATTATTCAAAACCTTATAAGTAAGAAGAAGAATTTTAAATTCTATTCTAGAATTAACAGGAAGCCAATGAAGAGAGGCCAATATGGGTGAGATATGCTCTCTCCTTCTAGTACCCGTTAGTACTCTAGCTGCAGCATTTTGAATTAACTGAAGGCTTTTTAGGGAACTTTTAGGACAACCTGATAATAATGAATTACAATAGTCCAGCCTAGAGGAAATAAATGCATGAATTAGTTTTTCAGCATCACTCTGAGACAAGACCTTTCTAATTTTAGAGATATTGCGTAAATGCAAAAAAGCAGTCCTACATATTTGTTTAATATGCGCTTTGAATGACATATCCTGATCGAAAATGACTCCAAGATTTCTCACAGTATTACTAGAGGTCAGGGTAATGCCATCCAGAGTAAGGATCTGGTTAGACACCATGTTTCTAAGATTTGTGGGGCCAAGTACAATAACTTCAGTTTTATCTGAGTTTAAAAGCAGGAAAGTAGAGGTCATCCATGTCTTTATGTCTGTAAGACAATCCTGCAGTTTAGCTAATTGGTGTGTGTCCTCTGGCTTCATGGATAGATAAAGCTGGGTATCATCTGCGTAACAATGAAAATTTAAGCAATACCGTCTAATAATACTGCCTAAGGGAAGCATGTATAAAGTGAATAAAATTGGTCCTAGCACAGAACCTTGTGGAACTCCATAATTAACTTTAGTCTGTGAAGAAGATTCCCCATTTACATGAACAAATTGTAATCTATTAGACAAATATGATTCAAACCACCGCAGCGCAGTGCCTTTAATACCTATGGCATTAGGTATTAAAGGCACTGCGCCTTTATTTTATCTCACAGTTCTCGAGGGAATTCTGGCGTCTTCTCGGGGTCTTGTCCAGCCTCATATCCGGTTATCACCCGCAAGTGAACGGTCAAGCCGAGCGCCTAAACCAGGAGTTAGAAAAGGGGTTGCGGATCCTGGCTTCCCAGTATCCCGCCTCATGGTCAACTCAGCTTCCATGGATAGAACTAGCTCACAACAGTTTGCCTACTTCTGCCTCTGGTTTCTCCCCATTCCATGTAGTATTTGGTCATCAGCCATCTCTTTTTCCCTCCACAGGTCTATGATCCCCCATTCCTTCTGCTTTGGGACTCATTTTGCGATGCCGACGGACCTGGGAGTGGGCCCGGAAAGCTCTGTTGTGGTCCTCACGGGCCTATAAAACTGCTGCAGACCGTAGATGGTCAGCAGCACCCTCCTACGCCCCGGGTCAGCGGGTTTGGCTGTCCACTCGGCACCTGTCACAACGTGGTATGCCCCGGAAAATGGCTCCCAGGTTTGTGGGCCCATTCCCTGTTACCAAAATCATTAACTCCATCTCCTTCTCCCAAGGTCCATGAAAATTCATCCTACGTTTCATGTCAGCCAATTGAAGCCCGTTCTGTCTAGCCTGTTGTGCCTGCCTGCAGCTCCCCCACCATCTGCCCGGTTCATGGGTGGGGGGCCTGTCTTTATTGTGCGGCGCCTTCTCGCTTCCCGGCGCCGGGGTCGCGGGGTTCAGTATTTGGTGGATTGGGAGGGCTATGGCCCAGAGGAGCGGTCTTTGGTTCCCTCCCCTTTTGTCCTGGACCCCAATCTCATTCGTGCCTTTCACGCTGCTCATCCTGCTGCTCCTGGGCCGTCGGGGGCCAGCCCTTGGGGGTGGGGGTACTGACAGGATTTGGACTTATTTGTGGGTTGGTTGCTTGCTTTTGTATCTCTCTGTCTCTTGCACTGCTTTTCTGCTTGTGTTTTCCCTGTCCTGCTCTCTCTTGCTCCCCTTCTTCTCTTGGTTCGGCATGGGGGGCTTTTCCCTCTGTGCTGGACATGCCCTGTCTCTGGAGGTTTCCTCACACCTGTCCCTGGTTTGCTGCTCATTACCTGAGGCTTTATATACAGCACTGTGTGCCTGTATTCCTCGCCTGATCAATGTGCCTTGTGCTTCTTTCTAGCTCTGTTTCTTGTGTTTCTTGCCTTGACTGCCTCATCGTGTTTTTGACTACTTGCCTATGTATCTGGACCACGCCCTTGCCTGATGATTGTATTACTGTTGCTCTTTTTGGACTGCCTTTTTGTGTACCGACCCCTGCCTACGAATCACGTAAACGCCTCTATTATACAGAGCTATTTGTCCGCATCCTGCAATTGTGTCCTGCCTGCTTTGCCAGTAGAACCTGATAAGACCAATGTGTCTCTGTGGTATGTGGTCAGGCCCCTCCCCATCAGTGGCGGCTCCAGAAATATTTTTCTGCAGGTGCTATGGGGGACCTTGGCATTTTTCTGAGGGTGCTATGGGCTCATGTGTCATGATGGCTCTCTGCTAAACCTCTGCCACATTCGCAGGCAGGGTTAGTCATACCCACATTCTCATCTCTGACAGTCACTAATGACATACAGAATGACCAAAATCACACACACAAACCTAGGCTACTGTTCAATACAAATATTCACAGACCTCCACATGTAGCCTCCAGCCGCAGAAGAAAAATGTCAACAGCAGGCAGAGAGAAAGTCTTTCACCTACCTTTGATGTCTTCATAACAGCACAATGCGTCTGTTGTTATGGTTGAGAGCAAAAGCATCAATGATTTGGTTCCTGTCCAGAGGCCGTGTTCTCTGAGGGGTAATTGCCAGGAGTGACACTGGGTCACTGGTTTGTCTGTGCCTACTGCTGTTCCTCAGGTAGTTCTTTAGGCCACACAGACTTCACTTCCTTTCCATTCCAATCATGGATATTTGGGCAGCAAAAACTGAACCATTTAAACAACTTGAAACTACACTCACTCCAGTATGACGCCATCATTGATGCTGAAAATCTCGTCCATGCCTTTGGCCCCTCTAGGCTTGACTACTGTAACTCCCTGCTCTTTGAGACCTCTGGAAAGGCTCATCACCCACCAGTGCATCCATGGCAATGCCCCCACATACCTCAAAGGCCTCCTCACTCCTCAGACATCCTCCCATTCATACAACAGTAATCTTCTCCATCTCCCTCGCACCAAACTTCACACCGTGGGAGACAGTGTTTTTGATTCAGCTGCCCCTCATGTTTGGAACTCCCTCCCTGACCACCAGAGGGCTCCACAGACTTGAAAAAAGTCTCAAGACATACCTGTTTAGACAGGCCTATCACAGGTCTCACTAATTTGAATCTCTTGTATTATGTCTTTTTATTATACTTTATTATTTTATTTTGGTTTACATACTGGTGACTGTTTTTAATCTTAAGAATTTCTGTTTTTATTCTCTATCCTTGGTTTTATTTTTTCTTGTAGCACAGATTTTTATTAATGAAAGGTGCTTTATGATTATTATTATCATGACATTGTTGAACGTCACGTTACACTCAATTTGTGTAAAACAATCAGTTTTGTTGATAAATGTTTATTGTCTTTTATGAGTGGAATATTCATCTCATCACATAAATCTGGAAATGCCAGAAATGTCTTACTGTGGAAAACTGAAAGGATGATCACCCCACCTCTGGAACATGTTGTTAACAGTGTCATTTAACAGTCTAATTTAGCATAATTGGTAACACTTTATTTTACAGTACCCTCTGTAATTACTTGTACTCAGTTGTACATCCATAATGGAATAATGTGTACTAGTGTTTTGTAGGTACATAATGTAATCAAATCAAATCAAATCAATTTTATTTATAGTGGAGAGGGAAGGTGGGAAGGAAAAACTCCCTTTTAACAGGAAGAAACCTCCAGCAGAACCAGGCTCAGGGAGGGGCAGTCTTCTGCTGGGACTGGTTGGGGCTGAGGGAGAGAACCAGGAAAAAGACATGCTGTGGAGGGGAGCAGAGATCGATCACTAATGATTAAATGCAGAGTGGTGCATACAGAGCAAAAAGAGAAAGAAACAGTGCATCATGGGAACCCCCCAGCCGTCTAAGCAGCATAACTAACGGATGGTTCAGGGTCACCTGATCCAGCCCTAACTATAAGCTTTAGCAAAAAGGAAAATTTTAAGCCTAATCTTAAAAGTAGAGAGGGTGTCTGTCTCCCTGATCTGAATTGGGAGCTGGTTCCACAGGAGAGGAGCCTGAAAGCTGAAGGCTCTGCCTCCCATTCTACTCTTAAAAACCATAGGAACTACAAGTAAGCCTGCAGTCTGAGAGCGAAGCGCTCTATTGGGGTGATATGGTACTACGAGGTCCCTAAGATAAGATGGGACCTGATTATTCAAAACCTTATAAGTAAGAAGAAGAATTTTAAATTCTATTCTAGAATTAACAGGAAGCCAATGAAGAGAGGCCAATATGGGTGAGATATGCTCTCTCCTTCTAGTCCCCGTCAGTACTCTAGCTGCAGAATTTTGAATTAACTGAAGGCTTTTCAGGGACCTTTTAGGACAACCTGATAATAATGAATTACAATAGTCCAGCCTAGAGGAAATAAATGCATGAATTAGTTTTTCAGCATCACTTTGAGACAAGACCTTTCTAATTTTAGAGATATTGCGCAAATGTAAAAAAGCAGTCCTACATATTTGCTTAATATGCGCATCGAAGGACATATCCTGATCAAAAATGACTCCAAGATTTCTCACAGTATTACTAGAGGTCAGGGTAATGCCATCCAGAGTAAGGATCTGGTTAGACACCATGTTTCTAAGATTTGTGGGGCCAAGTACAATAACTTCAGTTTTATCTGAATTTAAAAGCAGGAAATTAGAGGTCATCCATGTCTTTATGTCTGTAAGACAATCCTGCAGTTTAGCTAATTGGTGTGTGTCCTCTGGCTTCATGGATAGATAAAGCTTGGTATCATCTGCGTAACAATGAACATTTAAGCAATGCTTTCTAATAATACTGCGTAAGGGAAGCATGTATAAAGTGAATAAAATTGGTCCTAGCACAGAACCTTGTGGAACTCCATAATTAACCTTAGTCTGTGAAGAAGATTCCCCATTTACATGAACAAATTGTAATCTATTAGACAAATATGATTCAAACCACCGCAGCGCAGTGCCTTTAATACCTATGGCATGCTCTAATCTCTGTAATAAAATTTTATGGTCAACAGTATCAAAAGCTGCACTGAGGTCTAACAGGACAAGCACAGAGATGAGTCCACTGTCTGAGGCCATAAGAAGAGCATTTGTAACCTTCACTAATGCTGTTTCTGTATTATGATGAATTCTGAAACCTGACTGAAACTCTTCAAATAGACCATTCCTCTGCAGATGATCAGTTCGCTGTTTTACAACTACCCTTTCAAGAATTTTTGAGAGGAAAGGAAGGTTGGAGATTGGCCTATAATTAGCTAAGATAGCTGGGTCAAGTGATGGCTTTTTAAGTAATGGTTTAATTACTGCCACCTTAAAAGCCTGTGGTACATAGCCAACTAATAAAGATAGATTGATCATATTTAAGATCGAAGCATTAATTAATGGTAGGGCTTCCTTGAGCAGCCTGGTAGGAATGGGGTCTAATAGACATGTTGATGGTTTGGAGGAAGTAACTAATGAAAATAACTCAGACCGAACAATCGGAGAGAAAGAGTCTAACCAAATACCAGCATTACTGAAAGCAGCCGTTAAAATTTTATTAGCAAAGAAAGTCATGAAGTCATTACTAGTTAAAGTTAATGGAATACTCGGCTCAATAGAGCTGTGACTCTTTGTCAGCCTGGCTACAGTGCTGAAAAGAAACCTGGGGTTGTTCTTATTTTCTTCAATTAGTAAGATGTCCTAGCTTTACGGATGGCTTTTTTTTTTATAGAGCAACAGACTCTTTTTCCAGGCTAAGTGTAGATCTTCTAAATTAGTGAGACGCCATTTCCTCTCCAACTTATGGGTTATCTGCTTTAAGCTGCGAGTTTGTGAGTTATACCACGGAGTCAGGCACTTCTGATTTAAAGCTCTCTTTTTCAGAGGAGCTACAGCATCCAAAGTTGTGCTCAATGAGGATGTAAAACTATTGACAAGATACTCTATCTCACTCACAGAGTTTAGGTAGCTACTCTGCACTGTGTTGGTATATGGCATTGGAGAACATAACAAAGAAGGAATCATATCCTTAAACCTAGTTACAGCGCTTTCCGAAAGACTTCTACTGTAAAGATACTTATTCCCCACTGCTGGGTAGTCCATTAAAGTAAATGTAAATGTTATTAAGAAATAATCGGACAGAAGGGGGTTTTCAGGGAATACTGTTAAGTCTTCAATTTCCATACCATAAGTCAAAACAAGATCTAAAGTATGATTAAAGTGGTGGGTGGACTCATTTACATTTTGAACGAAGCCAATTGAGTCTAATAATAAATTAAATGCAGTGTTGAGGCTGTCATTCTCAGCATCTGTGTGGATGTTAAAATCGCCCACTATAATTATCTTATCTGAGCTAAGCACTAAGTCAGACAAATGGTCTGAAAATTCACAGAGAAACTCACAGTAACAACCAGGTGGATGATAGATAACAACAAATAAAACTGTTTTTTGGGACTTTCAATTTGGATGGACAAGACTAAGAGTCAAGCTTTCAAATGAATTAAAGCTCTGTCTGGGTTTTTGATTAATTAATAAGCTGGAATGGAAGATTGCTGCTAATCCTCCTCCTCGGCCCGTGCTACGAGCATTCTGACAGTTAGTGTGACCCGGGGGTGTTGACTCATTTAAACTAACATATTTATCCTGCTGTAACCAGGTTTCTGTAAGGCAGAATAAATCAATATGTTGATCAATTATTATATCATTTACTAACAGGGACTTAGAAGAGAGAGACCTAATGTTTAATAAACCACATTTAACTGTTTTAGTCTGTGGTGCAGTTGAAGGTGCTATATTATTTTTTCTTTTTGAATTTTTATGCTTAAATAGATTTTTGCTGGTTATTGGTAGTCTGGGAGCAGGCACCGTCTCTACGGGGATGGGGTAATGAGGGGATGGCAGGGGGAGAGAAGCTGCAGAGAGGTGTGTAAGACTACAACTCTGCTTCCTGGTCCCAACCCTGGATAGTCAGTTTGGAGGGTTTATTGGCCAGATTTCTAGAAATGAGAGCTGCTCCATCCAAAGTGGGATGGATGCCGTCTCTCCTAACAAGACCAGGTTTTCCCCAGAAACTTTGCCAATTATCTATGAAGCCCACCTCATTTTTTGGACACCACTCAGACAGCCAGCAATTGTGGGAGAACATGCGGCTAAACTTGTCACGCCCCGTCCGATTGGGGAGGGGCCCAGAGAAAACTACAGAGTCCGACATTGTTTTTGCAAAGTTACACACCGATTCAATGTTAATTTTAGTGACCTCCGATTGGCGTAACCGGGTGTCATTACTGCCGACGTGAATTACAATCTTACCAAATTTACGCTTAGCCTTAGCCAGCAGTTTCAAATTTCCTTCAATGTCGCCTGCTCTGGCCCTCGGAAGACAATTGACTATGGTTGCTGGTGTCGCTAATTTCACATTTCTCAAAACAGAGTCGCCAATAACCAGAGTTTGTTCCTCGGCGGGTGTGTCGTCGAGTGGGGAAAAATGGTTAGAGATGTGAACGGGTTGGTAGTGTACAGCGGGCTTGTGTTTAGGACTACGCTTCCTCCTCACAGTCACCCAGCCGGCCTGCTTTCGGCTGCTCGGGATCTGCTGGGGGACAGCTAACGGCCCTAAGCTACCTTGGTCTGCACCAACTACAGGGGCCTGGCTAGCTGTAGGATTTTCTAAGGTTCAGACAAGAAGCTACACTTATTACAAGTACCATTACTGCTAAAGGAGGCCGAGGAATAAATAAATATTTCACACCCAGAGCAGAGAACTACGGGAGAGACAGGAGAAGCCGCCATGCTAAATCAGCTAAGAGCTAGTAGCTGCGCTAAGCTAGCTGATTCCTAAAAACACACAAAGTGAATAATGTGTAAATAATTTAGAGGTGATTCAGCAGAGGGAGTGCTTTAGTTAAGGCACGTGAAGATTACACTGTGAAACAAATCATTATCTAGTTAACTAGATCAATCTAACTGCGCAGATTAAATAGCTAACAGATACAGCAAAACACCGCTGTGCTCCGGAACAGGAAGTGATACAATACCGCAGTGAGAGCCAACCACCAGTAGAGGCCAGTGGACCAGAGGACTAAAGAAGAGTAATAAAAGTAATAAAAGAGTATTGTTACAAATGTGTACTAAGAGATTGTTGGTACATATAGTAATAATGCATTCTTGTTACAAATGTGTATTTACACATTACAGTTACATGATGTAACAAGATGTGCTAGTTGCATGTAGTTATATTTGTTTATTCAAATGTATTAAAGCTCTTGTTACCAAGGTCGCCGTGCATTGTTTTGTACTACACACTAACTACATTGGGAAGGTTTTGCCCCTATATGTATGTATGTACATTGTATGTACATTGCATAACATTGTGTACTTACATTAAAGAACATACACCTGTTGTGGCCCTACCTCTTGGTACCTGTCCTTAATTTTCAGATTTGTTTGGTTTATCGTATTACCATCACTCAATTTACCCCCTGCACTACATGTACTGTAGTCATTTATTACTTTTATATACAATGGACCTAGTACTGTAAAATAAAGTGTATCTTCTCTGTAATTACATTGTAACAACCACTAATTACAATGACTACAGCTCTTGAGTTGGGCAAATCAAAACTGCTTTATTACCTAGTATAGTACATGCACTAAAGACTGTTGTATTTTGTTATTGCCTTTAAATACAATGAATCAAGCATTGTAAAATAAAGTGTATCTCTTCTGTACTTACATTGTAATACAAACCTCATAATATCATGACCAACAGCGGAAGGGTGTTAACTATACAGTAAGCATACTATATGACCCAGTATACTACATGTACTAGAGACTGTAGTACTGTATTATTACCTTTAAATACAATGGATTGAGTACTGTAAAATAAAGTGTGTCTCTTCTGTACTTACATTGTAAAATCAAACCACAGATTACTGTGACAGTCTTTAACATGGCAAATCAAAGTACCTTATTACACAATTTACTACATGTACCATAGACTGTAGTACTTTGTTAATATCTTTAAATACAATGGATTGAGTACTGTAAAATAAAGTGTATCTCTTCTGTACTCACATTGGGCCTCATGTATCAACATTGTGTACAGCGATATTTGAGCGTATATGGGGTGTACGCCAAAACGGCTGCGCTACTTGGCATTTATCAATGTGGTTGTTGTCGTACGCTGCACTGAAAATATACACCAGGTCGAGAGGTGGCGTAAATTATACACCAAAATGAACCAGCGCTGGAATCCACATAAAAATGAAGATGATCAACATGATAAACAGTGCCATTATACAAATCAATGCATATGTTACATAAATAACACTTTCCTGATTATACTACATAATAATCAATACAAATCCTGCCTTTGTGGGATTGTTATGGAACACGATCCGTGGTCACAGCGCTGACTGCAAAGAAAGCGCTGCTTGCCTTTTTCTTCAGACTTCGAGCCTGGAGCCAGAGCAGCGCTGAGCTTAACTTCATGTGGTGTGATCGTTTTAGACTATGAAATTGATAATAACAACTGTAGTTTCGTCATTCCCTTAATTCGCCCGTGCTGCAACCAGGTTTTGTCGTCTCCATTCGGTTGTCACAATAAAATAAATACAGAAATACATTTAAAAAATAAAGACATCTGACAGATTAGGCGTGTCTTATTAATTCAGCGAGCAAATATCCACATGTCAGGAATTATTGACATGTGAAAAGAGAATACAGTGGTCCCTCGCTATAACGCCGTTCACCTGTCGTGGCCTCGGAGTCTCGCGGAGTATTTAGTCCAATTTTGCATACCTTTTTTTTTTACAGTTTTCTCGCCCAGAAGGAAAAAGAGCGCCAACAACTACTCATAACTGTGTTTGTCACATGGAAACAGACACCTGCAGCCAGGTGTGAGTGGAAAAAGGCGCAGCGTCAGGACGCAGAGGCGCGATCTGTGAAATACTGGTCAGTCACTATTAATAATTTCTTATGTGTTCAACCTCATACGTTGATCGTTAAAATTAATTTGTTAGTTCTAAATGCCATCGTTGGGAAAGTGTAGTGACACGGACCCACAACAGGGGGCGTAAATGAACGGACAATGGAAGGAGTCAAATTATAACACTTTACTGTTGTGAATGACACAACCAAACACAGCAGATTACAGAATGTGCACAAGTCAATCAATACAGGTGTCGTGTGGGCAGGCTCGACGATAGGAGACGCCCGTCTGGAAACGAACCGGAACCACACAATTTCCACTGCCACCGAACCCGAGGAATACTGGAGCCGCCAAGTCCCGAAGTCCCCAGGTGGCCACCGTCACAGCGTGTCGGATCTGGTACTGCTGGCAGAAAGCAAAGACAGTCAAGGGTGGGTGTGTGAACACCCAGTAACAATCCTGGTGGGAATTCCACCTCCACCTCTCACTCAAACACTGCTGAGTACTGTAGATTCCTCAGGGGAAAAGAGTGCCTTCAGCGCTCTCACAGCTTTCACCGACGGAGGAACTGGTACTCCTGCAAACACTCACAATATACAAATATTGCAATTACAAAACGGCTGAGGATATTACCTCTTGTAGAAGATGATATCTCGGCAATGTGGTGGAGGTGTCTTCCTGCTTTTATTCCAGATGTGGATGAGATGATCAGTAACAGCTGTCATGGATGATGGGTGACAGCTGTCACCACGGCTTGTTCCTGAGGCAGCAGCGCCCTCTCGTGCCTGAAGCCCGCACTTCAGGCAGGGCGCCCTCTGGTGGTGGGCCAGCAGTACCTCCTCTTCTGGCGGCCCACACAACAATCATAATTACTTATAGGAAAACGTTCTATTTTTATTTCTCAAACAAATGTTTGGGCCTGAAAACAGTTTGGTCTTATTTTCCTACTAAGGTTTGAACTTTGAGAGTGTTTACACACGAGAGAAAAGTGAGAAAATGTTCATGCCTGATTGAGAAAGTGTATAAAGTGGTTTTACAGGGTTTTTACAGGTTTGAAATGTTTATAATAATTGTAAAAAATAACGCTGCCTAACGTCGTGGTTTCGCTTATTTCAGGCTATTTTTTAGAATGTAACTCCAGCGATTAATGAGGGACTACTGTAACACTTTATTGATTATATACTACAAAACAATTGATACGATGGCCGCTTTTGACGCTCTATTGGCACGCGTCGTGATTGGTGGAGTTCTTTTTCATTGCCGTCTTCCCGACTTCCATGTCGTAAAATGAGGGTGTGTCTGAAGTGGAGTCTGAATATTTATGGGCGTGTTTATTATAATTACAATTGTTTCCACCCGCCGCATTTATCAAGATCACGTCAGGCGTATGCCAGAAATGGGCAGGTGCGCACTGCTTGATACATGTCACGGTGACTTTGGTGTATTTCAAGTTTACGCCGTAAATTTACGCCACAAGTGCGCAACATTGATACATGAGGCCCATTGTAACATCAAACCACAGTACTACAGTACATGTAGTACAGGGAGTAAATTGAATGATGGTAATGCGATAACCCAACCAAATCTGAAAATGATGGACATGTACCAAGAGGTAGGGCCACAACAGGTGCATGTTCTTTAATGTAAGTATGTGATGTACATACAATGTACATACATGTGTAGCACCTTTAGCCCTAACTTTAGGTTAAAGAGACGTCACATCACTGTAGGTTCAGGAGGAGTTACACCAGTAATTTACTCACAAAAAGGAGTGGGTGTTGGCTCAGTTTGAACAGGTGACACTTTAATATTAATAAGAACAAATATAGCAATAACAATATTGACAACTTAACTGTTTCTTCATATAATTCAAATACAAAAAGAAAAAGGCACCACAAAATTAAAGAAACAAAAAGAGTTAGTTGATTTGAGTTCTCCAACTCACTGAAATTGTTCTGCAAAGGGATCCAAATCTGTGCTCTGTGTCAATGCACAGATGCTCATTTCATTCTCAGTCTCCACTTCTGTTACTACTACTACCCGGGTACGTGAGAAGTATGTGTATCTTATCTGTTCCCAGAATGTGTGATTCGAATCTGGAGTATTCAAGGTAGGTTCTGCGGCTGGCCACACCGCATCTCCAGCTCTCTTGCTCTGTCAGAATCGTTGGGCTGGGCTCGCCATCTGGATCATCACTCTTCTTTCTTCTTCTTGACCGTGGATCAGACTAGTATCATAAAAAAAAACAACCTGCACAAGAAGTGCAAAGTTGTAAGGCTCTTGATCTCATTCCGTCTAAGTTTCTTATGAGATCTCATTTTCTCAGTTCTATGCATGAAATATATCATGCATCAAGGAAATACATATAAATAAAATTAATTATCATGAATTAAAACATTTAGTTTTAACCACAAATGTAACCAATTGATAATGAATTACCATTTACAGCAATACTATTTGTTTTTCCAACAGACACATAATTTCTGCATCCTTTTTAATTGATATAACCAACTTTTAGCTATTTTAATCCATTTTTAACATTTAACTTTTTTACATAAAATGAATTACAACTTTTATACACAATAGCACAATTTTGTGATTAAAGAATCAAATATACCACACCTTAATGGCACTGTTAACCATTACAGTGGCTAATGACACAAACTGAGGAATTCAGTTGGCACAGAAAATAATTAAAATGCATCTTTTCACTGCAAACCATCTGTAACTTTAGCTTTAACTTAGCGATTAGCATGAACTAGTCGCGCTTAGCATTAGCATGTAAGCTAGCGATTTTTTTTCAGAGCAGTAAACAACAATATAAGTGCATGAACATCATGGACTACGTTTACATGCCGTTAATATTCGGGATAAGGTCAATATTCCTGTTTCTGAATCATTAGGAATAACCTGTTAACATGCTTAAGCAGACAGAGTTACTCCTGTATACATGGCCATTGGTATCATTTGGAATATCCTCATCTAAATCTGGCGTTTGTGCAAATCCTGCTTCGCGTAACTTTTCGGCCACTTTCTTGTAAATGTCGTTATCTCGGTACTTTCTACTGTCAATAAAAGACATTATATTCATGTCTTTCATGATACTAATGAAGTACTCGGTTTCCTCCTCGCTCCAAAAGTGTGGTGCTGTGCTGCCGCGTCTGGATTTCACCGTGCTTGTTTACCTCTGCTTCTGTGGTGTTCAGTGGGCTGCGCGCGCCGCATACAAGTAGTTGCCATCCTCAAAAGACAAAGATTCCTTGCGGATAGGACATGTGCAAAACACAAAATAATGTTCCTTTCTATGGGGATATTCTGATGCACGTTTATATGACCTGATATTCAAGTTAGAAAAGGAGTAACCCAGGGGTCATATTCGGGTTTTTAAAAACCGGAATATGAGCATATTCGGGTTTTTGCAGGTGTTTATATGGCCGTGCGCAACCGGGTTATTGCTAATATTTCAGTTATGAAAGGGTTATTGGCTGCATGTAAACGCAGTCATAGAAAGACACTGGAATACATCTTACTGCATCTATTAAACAACGTGGATTAACTTAAACCAAGTTAAAACACAATATACAAGGTCTGTTAGAAAAGTATCGGACCTTTTTATTTTTTGCAAAAACCTGATGGATTTGAATCATGTGTGATTGCGTCAGACAAGCTTGAACCTTCGTGCGCATGTGTGAGTTTTTTCACGCCTGTCGATTGCGTCATTTCCTGGTAAGCAGCCTTTGTGTGTGGACGTGTGCAGTGCGCTCATCAGATTTTCATTTCAAGGAAAAAGACCGAACGACTAGAGCAGCACCGCACAAATTTTTGCCAGAAACTGGGTGACAACCAGGTGGAAACCATTCAGAAGATTCAGATGGCTTTCGGTGACTTTTCAGTCGTGTGGCTATCTGAGAAATTGTGGAAGAGGTGGGCATGTCACAGCATGTCCTGTGAGGCTTCAGCACGGAGGCCCTTTTGCTCCGCCATCAGCAGCTTTGGCACGAATTTTGCCGCCACTCTTTTCATGGCCAAATCTTCTATCACAGTGGAATGTGCCGAAAAAGTGCTGATGTCCACCTCTTCCGCAATTTCTCAGATAGTCACACAACGGTCCCACATTACCACAGTGTTCACTTTGGAAATGATCTGGTCATTTCAGCATGTTGATGGCCGACCAGCGCGTGGCTCGCTCTCCACTGTTGTGCGGACGTCTTTAAACCGGTTGTACCGCTCCTTAATCTGTGTGATGCCCAGAGGATCGTCACTGAAAGCCGTCTGAATCTTCTGAATGGTTTCTACCTGGCTGTCGCCCAGTTTCTGGCAAAATCTGATGTGGCACTGCGCCAGTCGTTCTGTCTTTTTCCTTGAAATGAAAATCCACCGAGCGCACAACACATGTCCTCACACAAAGGCTGCTTACCAGGAAATGATGCAATCGACAGGCGTGAAAACGTTCACGCATGCACACGAAGGTTCAAGGTTTGCTCATGCAAACACACGTGATTCAAATCCATCAGGCTTTTGAAAAAAATAAAAAGGTCTGATACTTTTCTAACAGACCTCGTATGCATTTTTCCAAACAGCTAGCAACTAGCTGGCTAACTCACCGGAGTTTCATCAAGCACAAACTCATAAATGTAGTTGGGTTCTCCTCTTCGGCTCACAGCCGGTTGAAATGAACCCAGGGTCTGTCTGCTACAGTCTGGTTCTGGATGTCTACAGTCTCCATCGGGTCTGCTGCTGTCTGCTTCATGTCTGAGAGGAAAATGAGCCTCACGCAGGTGCGGACTTCACGATACCTGATTTAAGTGCTTGGGGCACTGCCACCTACTGGAGGTACACTGAAAGTATCTAAATGACATAAATAGGGTTAGTGACCTGATTTTTCATGCATGTTACACATACATATAGGGGCGAAACCTTCCCAATGGAGTTAGTGTGTAGTACAAAACAATGCAAGGCGACCATGGAAACAAGAGCTTTAATACATTTGAATAAACAAATATAAGTACATGCAACTAGCACATCTTGTTACATCATGTAACTGTAATGTGTAAATACACATTTGTAAAAAGAATGCGTTATTACTATATGTACCAACAATCTCTTAGTACACATTTGTAACAATACTCTTTTATTACATTATGTACCTACAAAACACTAGTACACATTATTCCATTATGGATGTACAACTGAGTACAAGTAATTACAGATTACTACATAGACTAATACATTGTACTAAGTGTGGTAGGTACTATGTATTAAGGGTACTGTAAAATAAAGTGTTACCAGATATTTTTTTGTTGTTGTTCATTTCTTGGTGGCGGGACAAAGTGCTGCCGTCCTCATGCTCACTATCTGCTCAGAGTGGCGCTCGTGAGACTGTGTCATGCTCAGTCTGAAAAACTCACCCAGAGCAGACAAACACTGAGTGGCTTCTTTAAACCTCAAATTAATTAACACATTTCCAGACGTCATCTTCCAAAACAAGCGTGTCATGTGCACAACAGATTTCATCTGTGATGAGAAATTCTGGCAACAGGTCAGATTAAAAAACTTTATTTAATCTGTGAGCTGGCTTCTAAAGTGTTATCTTTCGTTGCTACATTAGCCCCACATCTTCTTCTCCATTTTTGTAGAAGCGTTACAGCGCCACATACAGGCCTGGCATGTGTACTACAGAATTTTCATGCGGTTTCACTGGATCTGTGACAACGGAGATATTTATTGAATGGAACACTTTTTGAAAATGACAAAGAAAAAGATTGCATAGCAGAAATTAGTTTCAGTGTAGACAAGGCCTTAAAAACAGGATGAAATGAACTTAAAATTATAAATGAGGAATTATTTTCTTGGGGGTGCTATGACAAATCCAGGGGGAGCTCTAGCACCCCCTAGTGCCCCCTTGATGCCGCCTATGCTCCGCATGCTGTGTGCGCTCAGACCTCACTACCTGGCCCACATATGATCAGATCTGTACATACATATCAGCATTTTATGCAAGTGTGCCCCCCCCGGCACGCCACATGTGTTGGAGGGAGCGGGGAGAGGGGGGAGTGCGACACATGCGCACACATGCGAGACACATGCACCACATGTGTGTTGCTGTTTTGCAATGCCGCACTCATGGGGGCACTTAGAGAAATTTCACATCCAGCTCGACAGTGATCGTCTGCTGACTGTTTTTGTGATGATAGTATAAATGGCCACACATTTTCTAAGTGTCAAATGAGCAGAGTTAGATGTTTGTGTGTGTCAGCTGGAATTTGGCCGACACCTGCCGTGAGAGGGTTCAATGGGCTCTCACAGCGCACACTCTATCTTTCAGCCGCTGGTGTGCACAAATAGTTGTAGCAACAGGTGTACGAAGCGTTAGAGGCAGCTACAATTTTACATGTATTGCATATGATTCCTGCTTCATGCGCACTTCATGTGCAATTTGACCACATTCGTACGGTGTGTGAAGGGGCCCTTCATGACGTCACAGTCGGTGTCCTCTGTGCGTTTTGTCTGGAGCGGTGGATCTTGTGCAGCTCCAGCGTCTTTGATGGACAGTAAGTGTGATCTGGACAGATGGTGGACAGTGACAGAGAAGACGTCGGCGTGTTTGTGTGTGGACAGACACAAAGACAAACAGACGCAGGAAGTGTTTGTCTGGTTTCATGTTGGAATAAATCAAACTCAAACAGGAATGTAAGCAGTCTGCAGGTCCACAAATACACATCAAGTCTATTTTGATACACAAACGCTTCCTCATAAAAACAAAAAAAAACACAAAC
The DNA here is from genome assembly GCF_902500255.1 of Thalassophryne amazonica. Taxonomy (NCBI): domain Eukaryota; kingdom Metazoa; phylum Chordata; class Actinopteri; order Batrachoidiformes; family Batrachoididae; genus Thalassophryne; species Thalassophryne amazonica. Next base: position 1,600,517 of record NC_047104.1, read on the forward strand.
CGCTGATGACAACGTCGCACAGCCCACTGGTTACTACAGTAACCAAAAAAAAAAAAAAACACCACTGGACGTGGACACTGGGAGCTGTCAGTGGAACACAGTCTCCACATCAGTCTCACTGCTCTTATTTTGTAGATACTTTAATAGTTCAAATCCCAGCAGAGACGGGGCGAGAGCCCACTGCACCCTGGAGGGGCCACACGGCTGCTGCACGGCCCATTATTACTAAATATTTGATATTCATGTTATTAGCATTATACAGAAGTTACATACTTTAGAATATTCAAATGTAAAACTTTAAATATATTACTTGAGTTTTTTTTTCTAAATTGCAAGCAAAAAGAAAGAAAGAGCTTCTGGGTGTTGATGGAACAGACATCAGGAGTGAATAATGTTCATGTTTTGATCTCAGAATATCTATATATTCATTCTCTAAACCTGCTGGTTCCAGTTAAATGTGATCTCAGCAGATAAATCACTTTTTCTTCACTATCAGAAATTTATCTTTTTGCATCACGCAAAAGATAAAAATAACATAATGCCAACATGCCCTCAGCCGTCTGAGCACCGTCTTCTTTGTCATGTGGAGTTGTGTCATGGAGGGCATCTGGAGTAAAACGTGTGCCAGTTTAACACGCAGATCCACCTTTGATCTGCTGTGGCGCCCCTGAGCGCAAACAAAACTTATATAGAAAACCTGTTAATATGTTTTATTGTGTTATCAGTGTGTCGTTGATACAGTCACCTCTGTATGTTTATACTGATGCTGCAGAATAAACTCAATCAATCAGTCCGTCATAAACAAGATTTTATTTACATTTTAACGGTGTCTGCAGGAGGGCATGCGTGTGCTCATACATGTGCTTTTGACAAGAGCAGAAGTTGTCCGTGACATGTCTCTTAAATCACTCCAGAGGTGTTATCAGGTTATAAAAACAGCGTTTTCAGGTTTAGAAGTGTTTATTTCTCGCTACCTTTCACATAATATATGAGAATCATGTTATATTTACACACAAACGAAGTGGTGTTGGAGCTTCAGAGAGACCAGACAGTGACGTCAGGGTGCTGCTCTACTCTGATTGGCCTCCAGCCCTTCAAAAAACAAACAAACAAAAAAGGATTTGCATAATTCATAGCATAAAAATATGAAACACAATGTGAATTTTTGACCTCTTAAAATAGGTCAAGGTTAGCCATCTTTGAACTTGTCCAAGGTCTGTGTCCCAAAAATGAATTTGAAGACTCTGGCAGGAATAGGACTGACTGGACTTATGCTGAGCACAGACGGACGGACGCAAAGCCTTCGAAATACTCGATGGCCATTTTTGTTGGCCTCAGGTAAAACTAAACTGAACATATTATATGAGCGAAAGAACAAGAAGAGACTGTAAATACTGGTCACAGGTGCTGTCATTTATTTTTGTGGGAAAGCTTCAGGTGGTGTAATGGCTAAATGTACACAGCCATATTAACAACACAAATGTCTGTTCATAGCTTTCTCACTGGTCAACCTAGGTCACATGATAATGATGTATGCACCTTTATGTGTTTTCTATCCATATTTTGCAGGGGGTGGGGGTAGTTAGAGAAGAAAATCTATTATATGATTGGGATGCAAACCTGTACTACTGCTTCAGAAGTCCAACACCCTCCCATTTAGGTCACAACATTACACACTCAGCAACGGGTCATCACATGAAGTAATCACACATTATTATCATTATCATGATTTCAGAGAGGCTGAACCCAAAAAGGCAGAGAGTAACCAATCAAAGGTAAAGAGTTTATTTGGTGACAGCAGAAGTTGAAAATGTGAATCAAAAACTGGGAACTGTCAAAATGATTAGGAACAAAGGAGGAGAGCAGTTCAAGGACAAGGCGATACTATCAAATACAGAACTAAATACTACAAACAGGACCAAACAAACCAGAATAACCCAACAAACTGAAGGCAGAACAATGACAAACTTAAATAGTGACATGTAACTAGAAGACGATAGACAGGTGTGGTGATTGTGATGAGAACCAGCTGTGAGGAACACCAGGTGAGAGGGTCACGCCTACATACAAAGACAGACAGAGACAGAGTGGAACATCAAACCACATGGAACTCCGGGGTGAGGCGTACCCAAAACAAAACAATGGCTGAAGACTAAAGTGGAACTCGGGAAAGGTTAAAGTGTGAAATAAAGGAAAACACAACAACTAACAGACAGGACATAAGACAAGGATGGGGACAGACCACCACAACACATACCTGCAGAGATACCCTTAAACCCAAAGTAGAATTCTTAACCATAACCCGTAACACAACTGCGCTACATACAAATAGAATTTTGTATCATTAATATGACCTATGAACAGCCACTTTGTCTTGTAATCATCTTGGAATGTACTGTTGCTCAATACTTTGAAATAAAAATAACTTTGACCATGTAAGATCAAAGCCGATGGCATCACTGAAATATCTATTCATTGTCTTTCAGACATCATCACCACATTCACGATGCAACAAATCCAGTTGTCCTGACCCATTAAGGGCGTGGCCTCTTTGAGTTCAGAGCTGTGGTTGGTCAGATGATGCTTTTTTGAGCATTTTATTGCAAATACCAATAACATGGCTCGTTGAGTGGTTAGTTTTAAGATTGGATCATCTCAGATGTGTGCGCATCAGTGTTTGCATTGAATGAAATTAATGTGTGATGTAATTCATGATTACTGAGAAAATAAGTGGGCCATAACTTGTAATGCCCACATCAAAGCAAAACCGTTATGAGAACCAGTGACCAGCCTCCCCCCAAATAAAATTTAACCAAAGCTAGTCTGTTTATTAACTGTTGATTTATTTTACTCAACAGTTCACAACGAAGCTGCCCCAAGGTGCTTCACACAAATAAGGTCAAAGCTTACCGACCCCCTTGAGCAAGCACCCACTACCACAGTGGTAAGAAAAAACTCCTTCAAGCAGGTCAGATTCAGGGAGGTGACCCACTGCTTAGGCCATTGTAACAGTTAAAGTTTTTATAAAAGATGAGAAAAAAACAACAAAATTTACAGTTTTTAACACTCCGTCACAGCTTGACGAATTAGTCACAATATTTTCAATGTATGCCAGTGTATGTCTCATATGTTTCACACACGCAGGACATAAGTTGTAGATAAGTTATGTGATTATTGACATACATTTCTTGTAATTTAAGTCAACGTACATCCATTGATTGGCTGAAAGCTGCGGTCCTCATGTGAACAGACTGTTTCAAATATTAAAACCACTCACACACGGAGTAAACATAAAGTCTTAATCTGACCTGTTCCTTTCAATCGGATTCATCATCACAGCCTGGCGAAAAGGTATCCACATAAAAACGACGTCTGAAGATAATTTAGTTTCTCATTGTGGCTGAAGAAACGTAGCATTTTTAAAGATGTTCCTCTGTGTTTGTCTCTCAGTCTGAACCAGAGAACGCTGGCACTTTGTTTCACAAGAAAAAAATGAACTTACTTTAAAAGTTGAAAGAGTCACAGCACCTCATTCATTCACATCAGTGTTTATCACAGACTCTTCAGCATTCTGCACGCCATGAAAATAAATCCCACGATCCACCAAGACTAAAATAAAATTTTTAAAAATGTTAAATTTTGACCGTTGGGGTTTTTCTGTAATTATTATATGGCTTTTGCCTTACAATATAAAATGCCTTGGGGCAACTGTTTGTTGTGATTTGGCACTATATAAATAAAATTGATTTGATTTGACTAGGGTCAAGATTAGGTTTCTTAACTAATGGTTTAATCACTGCATTTTTGAAACATTTAGGAACAAATCCAGAAGTTAATGAGAGATTAATAATTTCCAGCACAGTCGGCCCAAGAGTGGACCACAGGTCCTTAAACAGTTTTGTTGGTATAGGATCAAATAAATGGGTTGTGCTTTTTATAGACGTTACGAATATCGTCAGCACGCCTAGTGAGATACTATCAAATTCTGTAAATCTAGGTAATACCTCAGTAATGGCGCCCACCTCAATAGCAGGGTGTAGTGGCTAGGTTAAGGCATGCTGGGATATGTTTAACCTAATCTAATGTCTTCTATTTTCTTCTTGAAGTAATCCAGGAAATCTTGTGCTATAAAAGGAGAGTGAACTACAGGTCGTTGTCCATGAATAAGTGCTACCACCGTCTCGAACAAGAACTTTGAGTTGTGCTTGTTTTTGTTGATCAAATATAACATCACACCACGCAAGGTGGAATACTTCTAGTTTTCAACTATGCCATTTCCATTCTAGACCTCTTGCCTTATGCTTGAGGTCACGCAAGTAATCATTCAACCAAGGTGACTGTGTTTTGGGGAAGCATTGTTTTAATAAAGTTTGTACAATCATGTCAAGTGTAGTTTTGAGCGCTGAGTTTAAACTATCCACAAAACTGTGAAGCTAAGATATCAGGCAGTCTGCACTAAAAAAAGACTCCTTGGATGAACTCAATTCAATTATGTGCAGGATTTTAATCTAATAAATATATGTAGTCTCAACTCAAATAAAGCACATCCATGCAAGAAAATTTAATTTAATTTAGTTGGGACTACATATATTTATTACATGGAAATCCAATCCAATGAGTTTTTTGAGTGTAGCTTCGAGTTCAGTCGTAGTTGAGGAGTTGATGTGTCTCTGTAGTGATAAATAAGGTTGTTGTTGCACTAAACATGGCAGTGAAACTGTAAACTTAATAAGTGAGTAATCAGAGACCACCGATGCAAAAGGCATGATGTCAATATTCGTGACAGCAATACCATGCGCGAGAACCAAATCCAGGGTATTTCCTCTAATATGCATCAAGTCCTGAATGCATTGCTGGAATCCAAATACATCCACAATTTCCATAAATGATTTGCAGAGGGGATCAGAAGGCTTATTTATATGAATGTTGAAGTCACCAATGATCAGAATGTTATCTGCACTAGTTGCCAAGTTAGAGAGAACGTTACCAAAATCATCTAAGAATTCAGAGTATGGGCCCAGGGCCTTTATACAGTGACAAAGTAGAACGGCTGATTAGCAGATAGCTGATCTTTTTTCGTCGCTTCAATTTCGTTTTGTCCTACCAACTGAGTTCAAGAAATGGCAAGCCGGATGCGCTATCATGACAAGGGGACTCATCAGACATGCTCACTGATCCCAACACAATTCTGCCTGCCTCCTGTTTTGTGTCAGCTATTAATTGGGAAATTGAGCCCAGGGTCTGTTGGACTTTAAGTGATACTCCCATTCCATCTGATTGTCTGAAGGATAAATTATTTGTACCTGCCCTTCTGAGGGAAGAAGTTATTGACTGGAGTCACTGCAGTCACTTCGCGTGTCACTCTGGAATTAAAAAAACATTTTTATTGTTCAACAGAGGTTCTGGTGGCCGCGTCTGTCATGGGATGTAACTGAATTTGTTAATGCCTGTCAAGTATTTGCCATGAACAAAGCCTCGAACTGCCCGCCCACGGGCACTTTGCTTCCATTGCCAGTACCTATTTGGCCGTGGTCTAATTTATCCATTGATTTTGTTACTGGTATGCTGCCCTCTAAAGGGCAACACAGTAGTCCTGACTGTAGTGGACAGACTGTCTAAGATGGCACATTTCATTCCACTGCCTAAGCTTCCCTCAGCCAAGGAAACGGCTGAGGTTGTGTTAACTCATGTTTTCAGACTTCATGGGTACCCTCAGGACATTGTCTCAGACCAGGGTCCCCAGTTTGTCTCCAGGTTCTGGAGGGAGTTCTGCCATCTGCTCGGGGTAAACTCCAGTCTCATCTTTAACCACACCTCCCTCTCCGCCACCCTCCCACGTTCACACAGTACATCACGTGTAAAACCAGGGACAATAGAATACTGGACCTTTTTTATGCTAATGTGGAGGACGCTTACACCTCCACCCCCCTCCCCCCACTCGGACGCTCAGATCACAACCTTGTCTACCTGCTCCCCCAATACACACCCAGGGTGAGAAGGGAGCCAGTGCAGAAAAGGTCGGTGAAACTCTGGACTGAAGAGGCCAATGAGAGGCTGAGGGAATGTTTCAGAACCACAGACTGGAGCATGTTTCAAAACTCTTATGGTGAAGACATCAACGGCCTGACCCAGTGTGTCACTGACTACATGAACGTCTGTGTGGAGAGCACTGTGCCCTCCCGGAGGGTTTGGTGCTTTCCCAACAATCACCCTTGGGTGACCCCCGAGCTGAAGGTCTTGATGAACCAGAAAAAGAGGGCCTTCAACTCGGGAGACAGAGAGGAGCAGCATAGAGTCCAACAGGAACTCCAGTGGAAGATCCGGGCAGCCAAGAAGGAGTATGGAAGGAAGATGGAGGACCAGCTGGCCCTGACCTCCCACCTCATGAACACCATGGAGCGGCTTGTCCTGTCTCACCTCCGCACCATGGTGAGCAACATCCTGGACCCGCTGCAGGTTGCCTACAGGCCCATCATCGGGGTGGATGATGCTGTTATCTACCTGCTGCAGCAGGCACTCACCCACCTGGAGACCAGCGGGAGCGCTGTGAGAGTCATGTTCTTTGATTTCTCCAGCGCTTTCAACACCATCAGACTGATGCTGCTGCGGGGGAAGCTGGAGGACGCAGGAGTGGATGAACATCTCGTCGCCTGGACTATCGATTACCTTACTGACCGCCCGCAGTATGTGCGGCTGTGCGGCTGTCAGTCTGAGGTGGTAATGTGCAGCACCGGGGCCCCCCAGAGCACCATCCTCTTGCCTTTCCTTTTCACCCTTTACACCTCGAACTTCACCTACAACACGGACAGCTGCCACCTCCAGAGGTTCTCTGATGACTCCACCATTGTAGGTCGTGTGTTTGAGGGGAACGAGCTGGAGTACTGGTCGGTCATCATGGACTTTGTGGACTGGTGTGAGCGCAACTACTTGTGTCTGAACACCAGTAAGACAAAGGAGATGATGATCATCTTCAGGAGGAAACCACCACCTCACCCACTGGTGAACATCCAGGGGGAGGACATAGAGACTGTGGACAGTTTCAAATACCTGGGTGTTCACCTCAACAACAAACTGGACTGGACTCACAACACCAACGCCCTGTACAAGAAAGGTCAGAGTCGCCTCCACCTCCTGAGGAGACTGAGATCCTTTGGAGTGAGCAGGCCTCTGCTTAAGACCTTCTATGACTCTGTTGTAGCCTCTGCTCTCCTCTGTGCTGTTGTCTGTTGGGCTCCGGGTAGCACAGAGCGGGAGAGAAAGAGACTGAACAAGCTGGTCAGGAAGTCCAGCTCTGTCCTGGGCTGTCCTCTGGACTCTCTGGAGGAGGTGGCTGGAGGAAGTTCAAATCCATCATGGACAACTCCTCTCACCCTCTCTACCGGACTGTAGTGGAGCTGAGCAGCTTGTTCAGTGACAGACTGAGGCACCCTCAGTGCAAGAAGGAACGATACTGCAGGTCGTTCCTCCCTGCTGCTGTCAGACTGTACAATAACCACATGCAATAATATGTCCACAAATCACGTGCAATAACAGCTCATTTACTAATCCCTGCACTAATGTCACCTTATCACACCTAAACTCCATTTCACATATTATAAATAAGATGCTCCTATTTTTTAATTCCAATCATGTTTATATATATATATATATATATATATATATATATATATATATATATATATATATATATATATATATATATATATATATTTCTACCTCATTTTCTTATTTTATTGTACTGTTACAAGTATTATTATTATTATTGCTTATCTTTGCACACGCTGTTTGATGCACATTTTCCTCTACTCACACCCATCTTGTGTGTATTTTAAGAGCTGATGTAACATGTGAATTTCTCCACTGTGAGATCAATAAAGTCTTATCTTAAAACCAGTGGCAGTTCTACACTGAATTACTCCCCAGGTGAGACCCCCTCTGATCACCCTGCCCCCTCAAAAAATCCCCAAAAGATTGTACACAGCCTTTTTTTTTTTTTTTTTTACACTTTTATTGTTTTTAAAATTGTTGAAGTGCCCCTGAAATTGCATTTGACATATTGCATGTGACATCAAAAGACCACAGGCTACGATATAACTCTTATACAAAACATCCATGAATTGTAAATTTGAATAAACACGCCCTCACATGTTAAATGTCTGTCATTAGACGCTTTATAGGTCTGTCTTTCAGGGAGAAACCATCAGCTTGTTGGTTACTGCCTCAGATTCTCTGCTTGGCACACTTTAGTTCTGACTGGTTAAACTCTGTGGCGATCGGCAAAATGTTGGTCTTTGAATTGACCTACAGATATGATCATTCCATTGGCTAATTCCAGGCCCCACCGTTAACCCAAATGATGGATAGAAATAAAAACTGAACTAGGAACAGTTTTGTTGTGAGTGTGAGTCATTCTTCTATTGAAACGTGTTAATTTTACACACATTATTACTACTTTAAGATTTAAGATTTCTCCACCCAAAAATAACAGAAATTTATGTTTGCACTAGTTAAAGAATTATTTTATTTACCTGTAACTCAGCTTCAGACAATTGACCTCACAATGTCTCATAAATAAATGATTGTTACTGTTATTATTTGTAGTAGTAGTAGTGCATCCCTCTGACAAAGTCCAGTTTCTGTCATTTAGCAGTGTGTAAAATAATCATTTTTAAAACTCTGACAATTTCTCTGATCATTTTGAGCACAATTTGATGGTGTTCAACATTTGACATTTCCTGTTTCACTGTGGACTCAGAATGTGGGCCTTCCTGTGTGGTACCATGAGCGAGCTTGTGCTGGCGCCTTTGGCACCGTCGCTTCTCTCATATTATATGTTAGCTTATGAAACGTCACTTCTAACAGGCCTTTGACCTTGAAAATGTTTTCCAAGGTAATAATTTGTGGAATTGGAAATGAGTTTTGTATTTTTTCTGATGATCTTTAAGGTTTTCAGTTCATGTTTGTGAGTAAATGTTTCCTGATGTCTGTTTCTGGATGCAGTGATGTGCAGCACACTGGGACTCCATCATGTTGGTTTTGGATGCAGTGACCTCTGACCTTTCACCATGCTGCAGTCTGTGAGTTTTGACTAAACACGTGTGTTGTCAGTGAGCTGTTAAATTGAACAGCAGCTGAGTGACACTAAGAAGACGACTGTGTTGGTTGGCGTTGGATGGCGTTGGCTGCCACTTGGTCATCCTCCCCAGGTTGTTTGTGGTGAGGTGAAAGGTCAATGCTGACTTTTCTCAGTTGGTCCCAAAATGATACAAAACAGGAAGAGAGGAGAAGCCTCATTTTTGCTGTCAGCCCTTTTCGCTTCCTTTTTTCTCCAGGAGCTCTGGGTGGCAGCAGGAGGATCAGCAGGAGGAGCAGCGAGGAGGAGCAGCAAGGAGGATCAGCAGGAGGAGCAGCGAGGAGGAGCCTGACATTTGTGATTCATCTGTCCTCCTCCCACTCTGCTTCCTGATTTCCAGTAGCTGGGACAAAGTGTCTGTGTCATCTCACACTCATGGCTGAAGTTCAAAGTGATGTCCTGTGGCGTTGAAGATGTGCACGTGGCATAAACCACTTCAACCTGACCTCGGGTTTGCAGGTGGGGAGCATCAAGACACTGACGAGGAGACAGGACTGTCCACGGGATGGTCTGGGTGCAGGGTAGGGATGGGTATCGAGAACCGGTTCCTTTCAGGTATCGTTAAGAAATGATTCGATCCACCGTCATCAGTTACCTTTTTGCTTAACGATTCCCTTATCGGTCCTTCAGAGCGGCTGTTGTTTTTGGGGGTGTTTGTCGGGAAAATGATCATGTCTCTACGTCGATTACAGAACCCCTGCAAAGTCTGTAATCAACCATTTCTGCAGTGCGGCTCTTCTTTGAAGCTTGAAGCAATGAAGCACTGATCCAACCTGCTGTTTTGTGGTTCTGAAACAGTTGATAGATGTATTTTATAACTTAAAAACGGGATCAATGTTAATGTGTTAGCATGTCTATGGCGTTATCAATGTTAAAGTTAGCATTAAGTTGTTCACATCTCAGCACGTTTGTGTGCATTTGTTTTCTGTGTAATAATTAACAGCTCAGTGTTTGTTGCCATAAAAGAGTCAAATGTATTACAAATTGTAATTTTTTTTACATTTATTTTTATTTATATATTAATAACAACAACAACAACAACAACAGCAATAATAGTAATAATAAATAATAATGATACAATACAATTTTAGAGAAAGAGACAAAAAGAACCTGTTGAAACAAAACACAAAAGAAAAGATAAAACCAACAAACAATGAAAATAAATAAATACATATAGAAATAAATAAATGTTTCCTGTGAACACCTAGTGTCTCTCACTCCTCCATTTCATCTCTGTCTTATTTAATGACAGTTTGTTTCGGTCAAACCATATTTTCAGTTTGTTAATTTCTTCAGTGATTTCCTCCAGAACTATCTGCCAAACTAGAAAACTGCTGCATCCTAGTAAGAGCAGAATACTACTGGAATGAATTTGAATAATTCATCATCATTATTATCAGGTTGTCCTAAAAGTTCCCTAAAAAGCCTTCAGTTGGTTCAGAATGCTGCAGCTAGAGTACTGACGGGGACTAGCAGGAGAGAGCATATCTCACCCGTGTTGGCCTCCCTTCATTGGCTTCCTGTTAATGCTAGAATAGAATTTAAAATTCTTCTTCTTACTTATAAGGTTTTGAATAATCAGGTCCCATCTTATCTTAGGGACCTCGTAGTACCATATCACCCCATTAGAGCGCTTCGCTCTCAGACTGCAGGCTTACTTGTAGTTCCTAGGGTTTGTAAGAGTAGAATGGGAGGCAGAGCCTTCAGCTTTCAGGCTCCTCTCCTGTGGAACCAGCTCCCAATTCAGATCAGGGAGACAGATACCCTCTCTACTTTTAAGATTAGGCTTAAAACTTTCCTTTTCGCTAAGGCTTATAGTTAGGGCTGGATCGGGTGACCCTGGACCATCACTTGGTTATGTTGCTTTAGACGTAGACTGTGTTTCATAATTATTGTATGGCCTTGCCTTGCAATGTGGAGCGCCTTGGGGCAACTGTTTGTTGTGATTTGGCGCTATACAAGAAAAAAAAGTTGAAGTTGAAGTTGAATAAGGAAAGTTTTTTTTTTTCCTCACTAAATGGATGCTGCACTCACTGCAGTTTATCGTCTGGAATAGTCCCAGATTGCATTTCAGAGCTTCTAGAATTCAAACATTTTCGTGCAGGTGGTGTTGGGGGGTAATTTTGGGTTTCAGCTTTTTTTTGTTTTTCACCACTTTCATCCCTGAATATGTGAAATCGTGAGTCACTTTTGTGCAGATTAAAGTCACTAACTGGGACTCCTGTCTTGTTGAGAGAAAGAAACCAGAATTGTCCTCCGTTCTGTTCACACAGCTCCAAACGCTGCGCGGCTCTCTGACGAGTCAAGTTAGAACGATAGAATCCAGTTGGAATTAATAACTTCAAAGCGAAATGCTGTTTAAATCAAATGACACCTCTTTCCAAATGTTGTAATAAAAACAAACTGCAATCGATCAAAATGTTTTTTCCTCCCAAAATGAGACGTCCTGCGCTGACGTACAGCAGCTGGCTGAGCTCAGCTCAGAGGTACGGAGAGACATTCATGCCAAAATGTCTGAAAGGAAATGCTTTTGACAAAAACTACAGATTTTATTTATTTATGTCCAAACATCAAGGATCCAGTGACCAATTTAAAATGTTGTTGACATAGAAAACCTGTAAAGGCTACTTTTAGTACACAGACAATTCACAAGAGGTATCGATAAGGGAATTGATAAGGAATTGGCCTGATAAGCAGAATTGATAATGGCATTGATATCAATAAAATCTTATCATCACCCATCCCTAGTGCAGGGACCGTCTAGCTGCAGGGACGGTCTGTGTGCATGGACAGTCTGTGTGCACGGACGATCTGTGTGCACGGACGGTGTGGGTGCAGGGACAGTGTGGGTGAAGGGATGATCTGTGTGCAGGGACGGTGTGGGTGCACGGATGATCTGTGTGCACGGACTGTCTGTGTGCATGGACAGTCTGTGTGCATGGACGATCTGTGTGCATGGACGATCTGTGTGCATGGACAATCTGTGTGCATGGACGATCTGTGTGTGGGGACGGTCTGTGTGCACAGACTGTCTGTGTGCAGGGACGGTCTGGGTGCAGGGACCGTCTGTGTGCACGGACGGTGTGGGTGCAAGGGCAGTCCTGAGTGGTGGATCAGTCTCCCCCTGATGGTATGTGGAGTGGTTGGAGGAGGCGTTGTTTTCCCATGTCATTCTCTGCACTGGGGTCTCCAGTCGTGCTAAAATCATTACACATAGCAGATTTTCTGCCCCCCCTCCCCCCCAAAACAAGGCAAAAATTTGTCTTATATGTATTATTATTATTGTTATTCTAACATAATCCTAAGAAACATGCTAATGTGTGTTTCAGTGATGTTAGTTTGCTTGTTTCCATAGAAGAAGCTTCCTGGTTCCTGATTCCATTCTCCATGTAACGTGGAGTTGGATCAGGAAGGACAACCAGTGTAAAACTTGTGTCAAATTAACATGCAGGTTCACCTTGGATCTGCTGTGGCGACTCGGACTCTTTTTCTGGATGAAATATTGTATTTTTTAATTTTTGTTTTTCATACTGAATCCATGCAGTTTAATTTGTGTGACATGACTGAGTGACTCGCTCCGACTCTTTAAGTGGGGCTTCAGACCGTCCAGGCTGGGCCAGAAGAATGATTCACTCACTTCTTGTTTTCGTAACGTTTCCTGGGTTACATTAAAGAACACGAGTGCCACTGAAACACATGAACATTTGTTATTTCACTCTGAGATTGAAGCTGATTCTTTTGTCATTTCTGCATAAAGAGGTCCGAATGGTTGAACTCAGTTTGTTTTTGTGTTGTTTTTCCTGTATAGGTGCTGCGGTTGGTGCCAGGAGGTCGTGAGGTTTGTGCTGAAGCTTCAGAGCTCAAAGTGATGATTCAATGGGAGTTCCCACCGGAAAACACTGTGTCCTCTTCTGTGGAACCAACTTCATCTGCAGGTTTCCCGCCGTGTTCTCTGACTCACTGCAGCTTTTCCCTGACTTCAACCTCACTTTTGCACTCTTGTGAAAGACACATGATGTGCACAACTTTTCTATTTCATATCATTAATCTCTGCCACAGTCTGGTTGTATTTTATTGATGAGGAGGAACTTCAGCTGCAGGTGCCAATGTGATCATCACAGGTTTTCAAGATTTGCTCATGAATTGCACACACAGTTGGTTTATATTCGCTAAACATCCGCAATATCTGTGAAACTTGCTCGTATGAGTCGGCCGACACCTGCACACGTCCGCAATTATCCGCAGAGGCATGTTATTCCGTTGCCAGGATTTTTGAGCTGCACAAAATGTTGTGAAAGTGTAGTGACACGGACCCACAACAGGGGGCGCAAATAAACAGTCAATAGATGAGCCAAAAGGTAACAATTTAATGTTGTGAATGTGCACAACGAACATACAGACAATCTCAGAATATCATTACAGTCAATACACAAAGGTGACGTGTGGGCAGGCTCGAGGATAGAAGACGTCCGTCCTGAGAAGAGCCGGAACCACACGATTTCCGCCGCCCCAGAACCTGGTGAATACTGGAGCCGCCAAGTCCCGAATTCCCAGGTGATCACCGTCCCCGACTGTCGGATCTGGTACTGCTGGCGAAGAACAAAGACAGTCAAGTGTGGGTGTGTGTACACCCAGTAACAACAACGGTGGGAATGCCACCTCCACCTCTCACTCAATATGGTGCAGAGTACCGCAGTGATTCCTCAGGGGAAAAGAGTGCCTTCTAGCGCTCTCTCAGCTTCCACTGACAACGGTACCGGTACTCCTGCAAACACTCACAATATACAAACAATGTTGTAACACGAAAACGGCTGAGGATATTACCTCCAATGAAGTATGATATCTCGGCAACGAGGTGGAGATGACGTCTGGTCTTTATGGAGTGAGATGATGTTGAGTAGATGGGTGACAGCTGTCAAGAGGTAATGAGCGACAGCTGTCACCCCCGGCTGTGTCCATGGCGGCAGCGCCCTCTCGTGCCTGAAGCCCGCACTTTAGGCAGGGCGCCCTCTGGTGGTGGGCCAGCAGTACCTCCTCTTCCAGCAGCCCACACACAACACAAAAGTTTGGCTGCGGATGACATCCGCCTTACATACGCAATACATACACAATCTGTGCGCTGTATATTTGCCGTTATCCGCAACTGACGGGGTATTGAGGCTCGGCAGTGGACTGGGACAGTGTGTAAAACCGATATATAGCGTGCCTATCACGTCCACATCACGGACTAAATTAAATTGTAGCAACTCCATACAGATTGGCCACGAATAAAGCCGTTGTATTACGTCTGCTTTGCATCTGATTTGTGAACAATTTGTGAATGCATAACAAACACTTCACGTAAACCCAAAGTACTATATAAATGTGGCAGAAATCGACGTACCTTGCCAGTCCAGCTGTGGAGATGTACAGATGTAGTTATGGATCCCCAAAGACATAGTGTGATAGTTGCTGCCATCCAACAACATAACAGTCAATGTGTCCAAGTCCAGCAATTGCTCCAGAGGCTGTGGTGTTGGTGTGAATAGTGATGCCGAAAGGCCCGAGTGCACTTCTTTTATGACCACAATGCAGATGCCGCACACACGCAATACAACTGCTGTTGCCGCAACACGTGCGCAATGCATTCTCAATACATCTGTAATATGTCTGTGATAAATCGCAATGCGTCTGATCTGTTTCCTCAATACATGTGTGATGCATCCGTGATTGTTCGTCATATATTCACTATTCATTATTAATATATCCGTAAGTCAAACTGAGTAATTTGTCATTTCTGGCCAATTTTGTGGTGGATGACAATGAATGCCCGACATCTGTATACTCAGTTCATGCACAATTAATCCTCCCCCAGTGGGACCGGGCCCTTAGCCGGGTGACACTCACAACATTCTACTGTCAGGTTAAGAGCGTGCACGTAGTGACTGTCAGGTTAAGAGCATGCACGTTAAGTCATTGCAACATCACGTCCATCAGATGAAGAGCAGAACGTTGTGAAGGAGCAGCTGCTTGACTTTCTTGTGGCTGATCTTCACCTCCAGAGCTTCAGTCCGTGTGAACAGTGGACTCCTACATGGTGCTCAGCGGCAACGTTTCCATCAGTGCATGTTCTGCTAATTACCGCCGCTGACGAAGATGGAGGACCGTGTGTTATCACCACTGTTTGTCTGTCTGTCTGCTTGTGAACAGTCTGAAGTCCACAATTTTTCATTTATATTGTGACATTTTTAGTGAAGATTCATATTCTGATAGGAGAGAACTGATTCAATTTTCAAGGACATAGATCAAAAGGGCAAAGTCAGGAAAAATCTTGGAATATTGGAAAAATCCATATCTTTAACATTTGAATGAATGTTCAAAAATTCAGAGCTCTGTCAAAAAAGATCAATTTTCTTTCATATTTGAGAGTGTTATATAGGATGGTGTCCAGATCTGATCCAGATTGTGGATTTTGTGTACATTTGAATTTAATTATGAAAAGTCCATCTGGTGTACATTCAGTCACTCTCACGTTTCCATTATGGATTTACCTACACCACCAAAATTAGACGGAGGTTCCAATTTTATGCCTGTTCGTCTTCCAGTTATCAGTCAGAAACAAAGTGCCAAAAACCAATGACAAATTGTGCATAGCAGAGATAGGTTTGTATTTAACTGTCTTATGACGGTTGGGTAAAAGCTGTCCCTGAATCAGTGTGTTTTGTAATTCAGGCTACGTACTGTCTACCTGAGGGCAGCAGGGAAAACAGTTTGTTAAAGGGTGAAATGTCCCTTTTTATCCTTCTTGCCCTGGACAAGCAGCGCTGTTCTGCCAGTTCACCAATGGTTGGCAGCCTGGCCCTAATAATCTTCTCTGCCCCCCCCAGTGCCTTCCTGTCTGCAAGGCTGCTACTTTCATGCCACAGACAGATATTACTGGTTAGATTAGATTAGATCAAACTTTATTAATCCCTTGGGAGGACTCCCTCAGGGCAATTGAGGTCCCAACAGCATTATATAGCAGCACACAGAAAAACACTTTGCAAATATAAATACAAATACACAATATAAATACCAGACATACTGATCAATACTGGTTTACTGGCTCCTTCTGCTCCTCTCCTTCCCATCCTCTGTCTTCCTGTTGCTCCTCCTCCCCCCGAGTGAGGAGTTGTACAGTCTGATGTCCTGAGGGACAAAGGAGTTTTTCAGTCTGTTGGTCCTGCACTTGGGAAGCAGCAGTCTGTGGCTGAAGAGGCTCCTCTGGTTGCTGATGACAGTGTGCAGAGGCTGACTGGCATCGTCCAGAATGTCCAGCAGTTTGTCCAGTGTTCTCTTCTCTGCCACTGTCACCAGAGAGTCCAGGTTCATGTCAACCACAGAGCCAGGCCGCGTGATCAGTTTGTCCAGCCTGGATGTGTCCTTCTTGGATGTGCTCCCCCCCAGCACCTCATGGTGTAAAAGAGGACGCTGGCTACTACGGACTGTTAGAACATCCACAGGAGTTTCCTGTTAAATGGCTGCAGCCTCCTCAGGAAGTCCAGCCTGCTCTGTCCCTTCCTGTACAGGTGGTTGGTGTTGGTTGTCCACTTCAGTTTGCTGTCCAGCCACAGCCCGATGCACTTGTAAGAATCCACAGCCTCCACCTCAGCTCTCTGGATCAGAACTGGTGGTGGTCTTGGTCTGGACTTCCCAAAGTCAATGACCAGCTCCTTTTTCTTTGAGGTGTTGAGCTGTAGATGGTTTGTGTGGCACCAGGCAGCAAAGTCCTTCACAAGGTTCCTGTCCTCCTCCTCTCTGTCATCCCTGATGCATCCAACAATGTCTGTGTCATCTGCAAATTTCTGGATGTGACACAGGTCTTCTTCTTCTGTGGTTTTGAAGCTTCACTGCCAGCAAAGTTTTGCAGAGTCCAACGGGATGAATAAAACTTAGCAATGCAGGTATGTACTGATAAAAATCCTAAAATGATTTTTCACTGGACTGGCGTAGAGTTGCAGAGGACTGGTGTACAGTAGTGCAGTGTTACGTAGAGCATGGACGCAGTGCTCTACACCCAAAGTCTGTGAAAAAAATGAAAGGTTTGTGCTCTGAGTGTGCTGTTCGAGTTCTGTATTGTTTTCTTTTCTCATGTCTGCACTGCTGGAGGTTTCTTCCTATAATGTGTTTGAATATTATGAAACTTAAGGTGGGAGGAAAGAAGGAGACAAACGCTGCTCAGGACCTTTGTGAGGAGACGCTGAATGAGGATTTCTAGAAGGAGGTGGATGAACTCTGAAGATGGTTTTACAGGTGTGGACCCAATCAGTGCTGAGTCGAGGTGAAAGAAATCTAGATAACTACAAGAACCCGTCAGAGAGCACAACACTTCCTCTGTGGAAATGAATTCACTGACATCAGAATGATAGTTTTGTGAGGCTGTGAAATTTGATCACTTCTCTCCCAAATCAAACCACTTCATCCTTGATCAACACACAACTCTTCTGCCGTCAGTGTTTGAGTTGGGGGGGGGGGGGGGGCATTGCTGAATTGCAATGCCTGGCTGTTTATGTAACTACCACAAATAAATGATGGGATACCCAATCACGGTCTGATGTTAGGTGTAAGTGGTGGTACGAGCAGCACTGGAGCACACAGAGAGCCATGAGGAAATTTCTGAACATGTTCAAAAAATATGTGACTTTGGGATAGATTGTGGACCAGCACAGTGATCAGTCGGATGGAATTTGTTCAGAGCCGGGCTAATAGTTTGCCAAAGTAGGTGGTGGTGGACATCCAGGTACAGGATGAGCAGAAGCCTTCTTCTGATCCTCCTCTGCACCATCAATCCAATAAAAAACACGTCGCACTCTTCAAAACACGATAGTTTTCAGATGTCAACTTTATACCTTTGTGGAAAAGCCGCGGAAATGGGAGTGGGAATGCTGCGGGAGCACGGACACTCATGTACGGGACTCGTCTGTACTCGGGTGCATTCGGCAAAGTGGTCATTTAATAAATCAGGCCAGATTTCCTCAAATTTGAAGTCAAGACGGGCCAACATCAACACCGACCTTAAACAGGTATGACCTTCAGCTTTCCCTTTCAAGGCAGCCCAAGGTTAGAGCACCTGGTTAAAGAACCAATAGAAAGGTGATATATGACTTCATAATAATGAAGGTAATAGTGAAGGCATCTGATTGGCTGCTGAGGAGGGAGGTGTGTGGTTGTTCACTTAAGTATGAGAGTGATTTCCATTGTTTGATTTCCTGTCATCAGCGATACAAGGACAGACACAGGAAGTGAGAAGAGAATGCATTAAACAGAGTGATGTCATTATCACGTTAAAGACTTCAAACATCAGCCATGATGTCATAAAGGACACAGGGCAGATCACCACTTCAAAACAAGCATCATGTCACCTGATCAAAGAAAAACTGCAAAACTGCAGCCACTTACTGATGAATAAGAAGGGCAGGTGTGTGTGTGTGCGTGTGTGTGTGTGTTCTGGGGAGTTAGCAAAAAAGGGAAACTTACGAGAAGGAAGGAGGAAGCATAAGTGACGGGAAAGAGGCCAAAAGCACAGAACAAACCACAACACGCTCTTAGCACACGCTAACGTGTGTACATTATGTACAAAGACACACACACGCGTGCATGTGGAAAGACACGCACAGCGCACACGTTTCTGAGCGCCTGAGAACATTTATTGTTGTTCATGTTGTTATTTCTTTCACAGACGTGTTTATGTATTTGTTTTGTGTAAACAAAAGTTAAATTCTACAAGAGAATATTAAAATTAATGTTTTTGAAAAAGTCACCATAAACATCAAAGAAACAACGAAAGGTCACCCAAGTTTGTGTCGTGGACCCCAGACAGGACCCCAGTCCATTGGCGGTTACTTCCCCAGTCAAAGCTCGTACCCAGAGTGAGTCCATGCAGATTTGGCACATGTTTTACACCGGATGCGCTTCTTGACACATTTCCACGTTACATGGAAAGTGGGCACTGGTGGTCTTGAACCATGAACCTTCTGCTTTGGAAACAAGCACACTAACCGTGGACACCTCGCCTCCCGCTTGATACTAGTCTTAGATCGATAAAATGCACGTGTGACTCGATGACACTCAGTTTAAGGGAAAGTTCACCAAAAAAAAAGTGGTGAAGCTTGTGGTGCTGCACGTCTGGATTTTCTGTCCCAGCGACAGCAGGAAGTGGCGCGATGCGTGATTTTGCAACAGATGCTGTAGTCCATCTTTCGAGGGATGTATTTTTCTCACATCTACCATTCTGTCAGTCACTCAGTTTTAATGTTGTGTAATTTCTGGACTTTTTAGTAAAAGCGGCAGAAGTGGTGACTGAGCTTTGACCCTTTGACCGCGATGGGGCATTTCCAGCATGCCACTGGAACACAAGGACGATGTCTTCTAACTGGCCGGTTTACATCATAACAGGACATCACTCAGCTCCTTTCTGATTTCTCAACTTCTCTGTTATTATACTTTTACAAAGAGCTTTCTTATCTTTTCTTTGTGTTAATAAGTGATTATTCACACAGTTCCAATAACTTAAAATGAACAAAATATAAAATCCTGTTTTTTTTTTATTTTAAAAATCAAACAGAAAATATTTCTTTTCTCATATTTAAAATAAAACAGAGACTGTAGTTGTGTACGTTAAGCTTGTTTTTTTTTTTTTTGTCAAGGCTATACTGAGGACCCCTGAGCAGAGAACAACGTTTGATCAAAATCAGCATTATTAAACAGCAGCAGAAGGATTTCTCAGAATACTCAACTGAAAGAGTCCAAGTCATGGTTAATTTTTTGGGGTTTGTGTCACGATTTGGGTTTTGTTTGCTGTTTTCTTTGTTTTGGTTTGTTTGTTGAGTTACTTTCTGTTTTGTTTAGTTTCTTGCTGGGGTTTTTCCTGCTTGGGTCTGTCTGTCCCTTTCTCTCTCGTCTGTCTCTGCTGACTGTTGGTGGTGGGTGTTTCCCCCTCTTTGGCCACACCCTCTTTCTGGAGCATTCCATGCACACCTGCTCTCAATCTGCACCTCATCACCTGGGTGTATTTAAGCCCCTCATTTTACCTTACTCCCTCGCCAGATTGATGCGCTTCGTGCCTTCACTCCAGCTCTGTTTTCTGTATTCTCGACCTGCCTGCCTCACGTGTGTTACGACTACCTGCCTGTATCCTCGACCACACCTCTGCCTGATGTTTTTGGTATTGTTACTCTTATTGGCCTGCCTCACTGTGTACTGGGCCCTGTTTACTGTTTCAGTAAACTTCTTTTACTTGCAGACCTTGTTGTCTGAGTCCTGCATTTGCATCCAGCCTAACCCGTCTCCCAGACCTGATAGTTTGTTTCTTATCTCCCCCTCATTCTAGTCCTGATATTTATCTCCTACCATGTTATTTTTATTCTCTCCTTTATTAGATTGTCTCTGGTGCTTTTACTTTGACATGTCTTCTGTGTTCATTTTGTATATCTTAACTTTCTGTTCAGATTCACTTGCCTCTACATCTCCATGTTTGTTTGCTTTTATTACAGCCATCAGGGCATTCCCTTGTCACCAGATTGTCTAGGTTCATACCTGCACTCTCATGTTCTACACCTCCCTGTGTTTTTCTGGTCTTTTGCCTCTCAACAGTTTGACATAACCATTCTGAATTTCTTGAGTTCTGCCTGCTGCTACTGGACCTGATCACTAGGTTAGGGTTCCCCTTGAAAGACTGTTGCCTGTTGGACTGACCACCTATGTGCCTGACCTCTACCTGCGTAACGACCAGTCTTGTTGTCCTACAAACTCTTTGCCTAATAAGAAACAGCTTTTACCTTCCATCGTTGGGGTGTTATACATTACACGGACAAAGTGAGGAACCTTGGGGTAATTTTTGATCCTACGCTGTCCTTTGACCTCCACATTAGCGATATTACGAGGACTGCATTCTTCTAATGCAAAATATAGCAAAGATTCATCCCATCCTGTCTATTGCTGATGCTGAGACCCTGATTCATGCGTTTGTCTCTTCTAGATTGGTCTACTGCAATGTTCTGTTTTCTGGTTCACTGCAGTCCAGCATTAGGGCTCTCTAATTGGTTCAAAATGCTCCTGCCAGACTTTTGACACAAAGCAGAAAGTTCAACCACATTACACCCATTTTGGTGTCTCTTCACTGGCTTCTTGTCCCTGTGAGATCAGATTTTAAGGTTCTGCTACTAACCTATAAAATTATCTTGGATTGGCACCTCCATACCTGGCTGACATGGTTAAGCCCTACGTACCGGCTCGGGCCTTGTGTTTGCAGGGTGTAGGACTGCTGTGTGTTCCTAGGGTGAAAAAAAAGTCTGCGGATCACAGAGCTTTATTTTATCGTGTCTCTGCTCTGTGGAATGATCTCCCTGCATGGATACAGCAGTCATACTCTGGAGATTTTTAAGTGCAGATTAAAGACTCATCTTTTTACCCTGTTTTATCATTAGTATTTTATGTCATTGCATATTTTCTTTTTTATGTTTTTATTCTTTTGTTGTGGTTTTATTAATTTTTTTGATTCATGTTGTTCTTGTGCTGTGTGACGCACCTTGAGGCGACCACGTCACAAAGTTGCCTGTGAAGGAATAGATGGTTGTGGACACAAGCATGGGATCAGGGAGGTGACGGTCTAGTGGTTAAGCGTTGAGCTTGAGACCAGAGGATCCTCAGTTCAAACCCCTGTCTGGCTGGAAAATCACTAAAGGCTTAATCCCTAATCACTAATCTCCTAGTTGCTCTAGGTGTATAGTGAGCAACTTGCATGGCAGCACCCTGACATCGCTGTGTGTGGAAATGGGTGACTGTGAGGCATCACTGTAAAAGAGCTTTGAGCTTCTGATTCAGACGAAAAAGCGCAATATAAATGTAGTCCATTTACCATCAGTTCCAGGAAGGCAGTTCATCAAATGCCAATGTCTGTGAGGGAAGCAGCAAGACATTACTCCAGGAAAACAAGCAGAGGGTCAAAGCAAATCTATCAAGCATAGCAAGCAGATAGATCAGGAAATGACAGGCTGAACTCAGGAGACAGTGTTGGTCAGCAACTGGGCAACAAACACAAGGAATGAGAACGAGGAACCATGCATGAGAGCAAGACCATCTGGCCCTGGAGTGACGGAAAAGTGATAGTTAAATAACAATTAAGCCTGAAGTCAGAGTGCAGGTGGAACTGGAAACCAGTGGACAGGAAGTAAAGCTGACACGCAGGAGAATTTCATTGGAGAGCCTGCGGAACAAAGAACACGGAGGAGAGAAACCAGAAAGCACCAGAAATGAGATATGCAGGAGATAACATGGGAGACCAAAACCCAGAGTTTATAATATAATAACCTTTATTTAACCAGATAAAAGCCCACTGAGATGGAAACCTCTTCTACAAGGATGATCTGGCCAAGAAAAGCAGCTGCACACGTCATCATGAACAGGTCAACATCATCAAGAGAATGTTAATACTAAATAAAATACAATCAACCTGGTCATTGTAAATTGTAACGATGTATAGGATTAAACAAATCAGTATTTAAAACACGGACACTGTGCAAAAGAATTCACAGCCTCTTAAAACAGAGCGGAAAGCGTTCAAAGAAATCAGCCAGACAGTTTCAGTTCAGACTGGAGAATGTTCCAATCAGAGAAAAACTGAACGCTTTCTTTCCTGTTTCAGTGCGAACACGAGGTACATGGAAACTTAACATGTCGTTCGAACGCAGAGCGTAACAGCTTTCAGATCTCTGAAGTAAAGTTGATAAACAGGTCGGAACCAGTCCAATGAGAGACTTTTGTCAACCAGAATCATCCCGTGTCTATGTCACCTGTCTGTCAAAGAGGGCATGCCCACTTTGACAGACAGCTCACAGTGGTGGGGGAGGCGGCTACAACCAGCGATGAATCTAAGGGTGCAGTGATACAGCGGGTTCAGGCACTGTAGACAACTGGATGAAGCTCAGCCGTAGTCCAGTAAAGGCAGGAAGGCAGCAGTTATCAGGAGCTTCCAGGCACTTAAGGAAAAACACGACTTATTTCTATAAAGGAAGCAGAGCTTCACCCTTAATTTGGCAACACAGTGTCATTGTTTCTGCATTCAAGACCAGTTTAGAACTAAAGACCAGAAACTTGAACCAAGACCATGTACACCTGGTAATATTAACCTTTGACCTATTACACCTTCTTACCCACTTTAACCTCTTATCCACTTACTGAGTTTACTAAAGAAAAGTACGTCTGTGATGATGGATAGCTTTGCACGAGGATTCACGTGGACAACACGTATGACTGGAACCTCAAAAAGATGTGACATCACTAAGCTTTCAGCTCCGCCCATTTTTGCTAAACTCCTGTGAAAATTCACTTTGCTGATTGATAATGTTTTATTCTTTATGTGGCACAAAATAGACACATCTGTGTGCTCGTCTCCTCATAGGTGGGATATGGTGATTTACAGTAATTGCACAAATTAAACTAATATATTTAATATTTAATATATATATTTATTATTTCTGCGCGGCGGCGTCGTGTGTGTGGTGTTAAAAGCCGACATTAATCCTGCTGTCAGCATTAAACTGTCAGCTTTACATCTTGGACTTTGTCCAGAAACAGATCATTTCTTTCACACCCCATTACCCACCATGCACCTGGTTCTCATTTTCATATTGACGTGTTTATTAATGTTAGTGAAATTACATCTGCCTTCATCTACACGCTTTAGCTGTTCTTAACCCATTAATTTCCATGTTCTGGCTTATAAATCCACCCCAGGCAGCACGGTGGCTGAGAGCTTCACATGGTTACCTCACAGGTTCACGCTGTAACCTGTATGTCTCCGTGGAGTTGGACTCGAACCGGAGACT
Organism: Thalassophryne amazonica; assembly: GCF_902500255.1. NCBI lineage: Eukaryota > Metazoa > Chordata > Actinopteri > Batrachoidiformes > Batrachoididae > Thalassophryne > Thalassophryne amazonica. Next base: position 1,624,493 of record NC_047104.1, read on the forward strand.
TTAAAGTGACTGTCAGTGTGTCTGGTGTCCTGTCCAAAGTGAACCAGGCCTTCTGCCCACTGGCTGCTGGGACAGGTTCCAGTCCAACCGTGACCCTTGACTGGAATAAGACTGGTGATGGATAAATCTGTATCATATACAGTATGGTCCATAAGTATTTGGACAGCAATGCAGCTTTTGTTACTCAGTGGTAGTCCCTGTTGGCATGAAGGCAGTGACGCCTGTGACAGTTAGCATAGCTGAAATTACCATAACAATTATTCATTTTGTGACTAAAGCACCACATATTCTAAAATAAATAATGTTTATTTTCAGGCATGGAGGCATCCAGGAGGTGACCTCTAATGACCTACATGGGAATACTTTGAACCATGGGTCATGCCTAGTTATCATGTTATGTGTCACATGTCATAGAATCCAATGGATTTACTTTACTTTGGAGACCAAACATTCAACACAGCCAAAACTATTCCATTTATTAATCCTATCAATAATTTGCATCAATTTATTACCAAAATTGGTGCAACTTCAACATTTGACCCCTGTACAAACTGAAATTGACCTTTGTCATTGTTTTTGCCCCATAACTCCAGAACATTTAGTCAAAGAAAGTCTGAGCTTGACCTTTTTTGGAATTGTTATGATCAGACAGCTCCAGGATGTCTCCACATCTGAAGATAAGCATTAGTTAATTTAGAATATGTGTGCGCTGTATTTCATGCTTTAGTCACAAAAATGCACAATCATTTTACCAATCTGCTGCATTAAGTCTAACATTTAACCCCAGTGACCTCATTGTTCCACAAATGACTGACCTCTGTCTTAAAAAAAAAAAAAAAAAAAAAAAATCAAATTCCTTGACTTTTGCCAAAATGAATTCTTTAAGAGCAATTTCAGTATTATTTTCAAATCAGGTTTGGCAAAAAAAAAAGAAAGAACAAAAAGACCTTTAAATAAGAGATCAAGACCTCTTTTACAAGGGACACCTGGACAATTTAAAGTTTCCAGTCCACCTAACCTGTGTGTCTTTGGATGGGGGAGGAAGCCGGAGCACCCGGAGGGAACCCACACAAACACGGTGAGAACATCGTCACCTTCCGAAAATAATGGCCCAAGTTATGTTTTCATGTTTTTGACAAAAAACAAAACAAAACAAGAGCTTCAGTGGCTGAGTAGAGTTTCATTTTCCTGAAGCAGTCATCATTTTGAAAAGCTTCTAAAATGGCCCAAGTCACACAGGTGAGATAATCCGTTACACACCTGGGGTGGAACTGCATGATCTCCTCAACTGAAGATTTAAGGGATTTTTACCACAGGTGGCCAGCCTCACAAGGAGGCAAAAGGTCTGAAAATTCACAGAGAAACTCACAGTAACGACCAGGTGGACGATAGATAATAACAAATAAAACTGGTTTTTGGGACTTCCAATTTGGATGGACAAGACTAAGAGACAAGCTTTCAAATGAATTAAAGCTCTGTCTGGGTTTTTGATTAATTAATAAGCTGGAATGGAAGATTGCTGCTAATCCTCCTCCTCGGCCCGTGCTACGAGCATTCTGACAGTTAGTGTGACTCGGGGGTGTTGACTCATTTAAACTAACATATTCATCCTGCTGTAACCAGGTTTCTGTTAGGCAGAATAAATCAATATGTTGATCAATTATTATATCATTTACCAACAGGGACTTAGAAGAGAGAGACCTAATGTTTAATAGACCACATTTAACTGTTTTAGTCTGTGGTGCAGTTGAAGGTGCTATATTATTTTTTCTTTTTGAATTTGTATGCTTAAATAGATTTTTACTGGTTATTGGTGGTCTGGGAGCAGGCACTGTCTCTACGGGGATGGGGTAATGAGGGGATGGCAGGGGGAGAGAAGCTGCAGAGAGGTGTGTAAGACTACAACTCTGCTTCCTGGTCCCAACCCTGGATAGTCACGGTTAGTGATCGATCTCTGCTCCCCTCCACAGCATGTCTTTTTCCTGGTTCTCTCCCTCAGCCCCAACCAGTCCCAGCAGAAGACTGCCCCTCCCTGAGCCTGGTTCTGCTGGAGGTTTCTTCCTGTTAAAAGGGAGTTTTTCCTTCCCACTGTAGCCAAGTGCTTGCTCACAGGGGGTCGTTTTGACCGTTGGGGTTTTTCTGTAATTATTCTATGGCCTTGCCTTACAATATAAAGCACCTTGGGGCAACTGTTTGTTGTGATTTGGCGCTATATAAATAAAATTGATTTGATGGACGTGGGAGTGACAAATCTAAATGTTGCCCTCTTACAGCCTGACCTTTGGTAACTATGACCTCACCTGCGTGAGTCTGTACATCTTCCTTTGAAGGGTCATAAATGAATGACGTGAGAATTATAAACATAGAATTAAATATATTATATTTGATAGAAAATTAATTGAATACAGAACAAAATAAAATGTCAAAACAATAATTTTTTAATTTTAATCTGCTTAACCAGAGCTGAGGACTAATGAAGCACGTGCCGAGAGTTCGACTGGAGCATCGTGTTTAACTACAAATGAATCAGTCTAACTAGGTAGTAGTTAGACTGATCAGGTGACTAAATGCACCAAATCCTTTAAGTCAACCAGACGGGCGGTCTGGCACGTTCAAAACCACCAAAAGTGTGGAGTTAGAGAGTGACGGCAGGAGCTGGTATTTTTATTTTACATTGTTGGATTGTTCTGTTGGCCCTCGTGGGAGGACAGAACCGGGGTCACCGGCCTCGGATGAGTGTAAGGACTGCTTTAATTACACATACAGTAAGAATGAAGAGTCACGATAATGAAGAGATTTAAGAGCAGTGTTCTGATCCTCAGCGTCTCTGTGGTCAGACCAGACATTGTGAAACTGAACCAAAGTGGACTGAGTCCCTCTTGAGACAAACTACAATGAATTTATTCAAATGCTTCCAACTCTTCTTGAGGTTTCAACAACAAGCCGACACCACAATCACCGCGGCGTCTGTCCACCAACAGCTGCTGCTGCTTCATTCTTTGTCCACAGGAGGCGAAGATGCCGTCTCTCATGTATCACTCTGTCAGCTCAGACCAACCTCTGAGCTCAAAGTCATGATGTGACTGTCCTCAGGAGGACAGAGACCAACGTGAACCAACAAAACCAGGAGGACAGATGGTATTAACCCTTAAATGTTCAAGCACATATAATTTTTTTTTTGAAAATTAATTAATTGCTATTTTCTAATGTATCAAGGCACTTCCATGATTTTTTTTTTTTTGTTTAATAAAAAAAATGATCTTTATTTTCAATTTTACACTCTATATCCCCAGAGATACTTTGTCCATTTAGGGTATGAATTTTAAATTTTCCAACTTTTAAAATATTTCATTTTTAACTTTGAAAATATATTACAGACAATTAATTAGCTTCTCTCTTTCAAATCATGTACACAACTTTTTTTTAAAAAAAATTGGAAAAAATCTTGACTAATTGATGATGATTCACACGTATTGAGCACTGGAAACAAGTCTATAAAGAACAAGCTAAAGAACTCCTGTTCTGACGGTAACATCTTCCCTCCGGAGTTTTTACACTAACAGCGTCCTGTTGGCAGTGGAAGCTGAGGAAACGGTTACGAGCATTTTGACCAGTGACAATGCAAAGCCTCACATCGCACTTCTGACACATGATGGAGGTCCATCCATCCTGGTCCTGCATCGACCTCTCACTGACAGAACAGGGAAGTGGTCAATCCTGTCATATCTCCTGTCATCTGCAGACTTTTGGTGGTGTATTTTCATTTTCTTTGGCGGGACGTCCCCTTTTCTGCTTTTCAGGGTAGATAGGTCCTTTGGCAACATCCAACCTAAGGTCCTTCAGACACTGGTGTTTCTGACCAAGTGGGGCTGCATCACAGTGGTGGAGAAGCCTGGCATTAATGACAGATTGACTATCTGTAGAATATAATCCTCAAGTAGATCTGAGAGTGAGTGTTCCTATTTTATACCCCTATCTGGACAATGTATCCCCCAGGATACAGACATGCAATGCTGGATTATCAAAGCTGTGTAAATGCAATTCATGGAAACACGGACTTTTAAGATGGAAACAGACTTTTTGGCTTTTAAGATGGAAAAGACTTTTACCTTTTAAGATTTAAACACAGACTTTCAGATTTTAAGATGGAAAAGACTTTTACCTTTTAAGATTTAAACACAGACTTTCAGATTTTAAGACAGAAATAGACTTTCAGATTTTAAGAAAGAAACAGCCTTTTTGGCTTTTAAGATGGAAACACAGACTTTTTAGGTGTTAAGATGGAAAAAGACTTTTAGCTTTTAAGATTTAAACACAGACTTTCAGATTTCAAGATCGAAACAGACTTTTTGGCTTTTAAGAAGGAAACAGACTTTTCACCTTTAACATGGAAACACAGACTTTTACATTTTCAGATGGAGAAACACAGACTTTTCACCTTTAACATGGAAACACAGACTTTTACATTTTCAGATGGAGAAACACAGACTTTTCACCTTTAACATGGAAACACAGAGTTTTACATTTTCAGATGGAGAAACACAGACTTTTCACCTTTAACATGGAAACACAGACTTTTACATTTTCAGATGGAGTTTTAGGTTTTAAGACAGAAACGCAAACTTTTAGGTTTTAAGACGGAAAATGCAGACTTTTGCCTTTTATGATGGAAGCACAGACTTTTAGATTTTAAGACAGAAACAGACTTTTAGGTTTTAAGATGGAAACACAGTATCAGGTTTGATAGGCAGGACAGGCTGGACGCAAATGCAGAACGCAGGTAAACAGCTTAGTGGAGTAAAAGCATTTACTAAGTTAACAGGCTGGGGTCGGTACACAGAGGCAGGCGCATCAGGCAAAAGTCGTGGTCGAGGTACACAAGCAGGTAGTCCAAAAAACACAATGAGGCAATCAGAGCAAGGCAAAAAAATACAAGAACTGAGCTGGAAGAAAGGCACAAGGCACATCGATCTAGCAAAGAACAAAAGCAACTGTGAGGCTTATAAAGCACCCAGTTGATTAACTGCAAATCAAGAACAGGTGTGGAGAAACTCCCAGAACAGGGGTGTGGTCAGACAGAGAGAGACACCCACCACCAAGAGCCAAGAGAAAGAGAAAAGAAAAAAGCAGGACAGAGAAAATCCAAGCAGAAAGACAGAGCAAGAGATGGACAGAACACAAAAACAACCCAAACAAGACAGTCACCGAAAACATAATCACCCAACAGTCCAAAAAGCTGACACAGACTTTTAGGTTTTAAGATAGAAATGCAGACTTTTACATTTTATGATGGAAACACAGAATTTTTTTAGGTTTTAAGACAGAAAAACAGACTTTTACATTTTACAATGGAAACACAGACTTTTCACCTTTAACATGGAAACACAGACTTTTACATTTTCAGATGAAAACAGACTTTTAGGTTTAAGATAGAAACACAGACTTATGTTTTACAATGGAAACACAGACTTTTCACCTGTAACATGGAAACACAGACTTTTACATTTTCAGATGGAAACAGACTTTTGGGTTTTAAGACGGAAACACAGACTTTTAGGTTTTAAGATAGAAACAGAGTTACATTTTACAATGGAAACAGACTTTTCACCTTTAACATGGAAACAGACTTTTACATTTTCAGATGGAAGCAGACTTTTACGTTTTACAATGGAAACACAGACTTTTAGGTTTTAAGATGGAAACACAGACTTTAAGGATTTAAGATGGAAACACAGACTTTTAGGATTTAAGATGGAAACACAGACCTTTAGGTTTTAAGACAGAAACACAGACCTTTGCGTTTTACAATGGAAACACAGACGTTTAGGTTTTAAGATGGAAACACAGACTTTTAGGTTTTAAGACAAACACAGACTTTTAGGTTTTAAGACAAACACAGACTTTTAGGATTTAAGACAGAAACACAGACTTTTATGTTTTACAATGGAAACACAGACTTTTAGGTTTTAAGAAGGAAACACAGACTTTTAGGTTTTAAGACTTGAGACTTTTTAAGACTTTAAGACTTTTAGGTTTCAAAAATTCTTGAAAGGGTAGTTGTAAAACAGCTAACTGATCATCTGCAGAAGAATGGTCTATTTGAAGAGTTTCAGTCAGGTTTCAGAATTCATCATAGTACAGAAACAGCATTAGTGAAGGTTACAAATGATCTTCTTATGGCCTCAGACAGTGGACTCATCTCTGTGCTTGTCCTGTTAGACCTCAGTGCAGCTTTTGATACTGTTGACCATAAAATTTTATTACAGAGATTAGAGCATGCCATAGGTATTAAAGGCACTGCGCTGCGGTGGTTTGAATCATATTTATCTAATAGATTACAATTTGTTCATGTAAATGGGGTATCTTCTTCACAGACTAAGGTTAATTATGGAGTTCCACAAGGTTCTGTGCTAGGACCAGTTTTATTCACTTTATACATGCTTCCCTTAGGCAGTATTATTAGACAGCATTGCTTAAATTTTCATTGTTACGCAGATGATACCCAGCTTTATCTATCCATGAAGCCAGAGGACACACACCAATTAGTTAAACTGCAGGATTGTCTTACAGACATAAAGACATGGATGACCTCTAATTTCCTGCTTTTAAATTCAGATAAAACTGAAATTATTGTACTTGGCCCCACAAATCTTAGAAACATGGTGTCTAACCAGATCCTTACTCTGGATGGCATTACCCTGACCTCTAGTAATACTGTGAGAAATCTTGGAGTCATTTTTGATCAGGATATGTCATTCAAAGAGCATATTAAGCAAATATGTAGGACTGCTTTTTTGCATTTGCACAATATCTCTAAAATTAGAAAGGTCTTGTCTCAGAGTGATGCTGAAAAACTAATTCATGCATTTATTTCCTCTAGGCTGGACTATTGTAATTCATTATTATCAGGTTGTCCTAAAAGTTCCCTGAAAAGCCTTCAGTTAATTCAAAATGCTGCAGCTAGAGTACTGACGGGGACTAGAAGGAGAGAGCATATCTCACCCATATTGGCCTCTCTTCATTGGCTTCCTGTTAATTCTAGAATAGAATTTAAAATTCTTCTTCTTACTTATAAGGTTTTGAATAATCAGGTCCCATCTTATCTTAGGGACCTCGTAGTACCATATCACCCCAATAGAGCGCTTCGCTCTCAGACTGCAGGCTTACTTGTAGTTCCTAGGGTTTTTAAGAGTAGATTGGGAGGCAGAGCCTTCAGCTTTCAGGCTCCTCTCCTGTGGAACCAGCTCCCAATTCAGATCAGGGAGACAGACACCCTCTCTACTTTTAAGATTAGGCTTAAAACTTTCCTTTTTGCTAAAGCTTATAGTTAGGGCTGGATCAGGTGACCCTGAACCATCCCTTAGTTATGCTGCTATAGACTTAGACTGCTGGGGGGTTCCCATGATGCACTGAGTGTTTCTTTCTTTTTTTGCTCTGTATGCACCACTCTGCATTTAATCATGTCTTTTTCCTGGTTCTCTCCCTCAGCCCCAACCAGTCCCAGCAGAAGACTGGCCCTCCCTGAGCCTGGTTCTGCTGGTGGTTTCTTCCTGTTAAAAGGGAGTTTTTCCTTCCCACTGTCGCCAAGTGCTTGCTCACAGGGGGTCGTTTTGACCGTTGGGGTTTTTCTGTAATTATTGTATGGCCTTGCCTTACAATATAAAGCGCCTTGGGGCAACTGTTGTTGTGATTTGGCGCTATATAAATAAAATTGATTTGATTTGATTTGAAGACAGAAACACAGACTTTTAGGATTTAAGACGGAAACACAGACTTTTAGGTTTTAAGACAGAAACACACACTTTAAGGATTTAAGATAGAAACACAGACTTTTAGGTTTTAAGCTAGATATAACTACTCAGGTCTTAGTTGATGAAGGCCACACATCATACAGATGTCTTTTAAAGGTGACACATTGTTTGATGGAGTTTGCTACAACCTTGCTACCACCAACAATCCAGTAACCATTGGCTCTTAGCTCATTAAGTGTCTGCCCTCTGCCTTGGTGCTGAGCTATCTCATGACAATACCCTAAAATAAGACAAGTGACCACACTGTCTCTAGGTAAGATGGTCCTTACCTCAGAATGTTTCAAATCCTGCGGTAAGGACACTCTCTTAAGGACACTCTCTTTAACAGACATGAGATGACAAAAACCAGTTACTTCAGTTGACCTTGCAATGCCTGATGAGCCTCCAACAATTCAGCTGCTTCTCTCTGACTGAACAGTGGATTTGTACATTGAAGATCCAAAAATTGACTGGGCATACTCTTTGTGAAGTACTGAACAAAGCCTTACGTTTTCTGCTTCAGCATCGAATATGTCTTGCCCCACTTCACTCATGTGAACATTCATTAGATTCACCTAATCTTTTGTTACTGCTGAGCAGGAATCTCAGTTTTCTTCTAGCCTCTGTAGAAGGTGCTGATTGAGATCGTATTGAGATCGTTGGTGTTTTTGTTGCATGTTAACGATATGGGTTTGGTGTCAAAGTCTGTGCATTGTATTTTGTTTGCTGATGACACGACTGTGTTCGGTAGTTGGGACAGTTTGGAACAGCTTTTGGAAAGGATGGAGAGGGAATTATTAAATTTGAAATATTGGTTTGATTCTAATAAATTTTCACTTCATTTTGGTAAGACTAAGTGTATTATATTTGGAAATAAGCCCAGGAATTTAAATAGAAACTTATCATTGAACAATGTTGAAATTGAAACTGTATCTGAAACTAAATTTCTTGGCATTTTATTGATGATAAATTAAGTTGGAAAACCCATATAAATTATGTCAAATCTAAAATTTCAAAAGTTATTTCAATTTTGTACAAAGCACATTATTTTCTCCCCCAACATTCGTTGGTCATGCTGTATCATTCATGACTTGTCCCATATATGACCTATTGTATTGAAGTTTGGGGAAACACCTATAAAACAAAAACAAATTCAGTTTTTCTGTTACAAAAGGGGCTATAAGAGTTATATGTAAAACACCATATTATGAACCAACAAACCAATTGTTTGCTTGTCTGGGTATTTTGAAATTTCAAGATTTGGTTGATTATTTTACGATACAGATCATGTACAAAGTTAAAAATAATCTTTTGCCTCTACATGATCAGGAATTGTTTAAAATGAGGGAGTCCGGTTATCATTTAGGAGAACATTGAGATTTGAAAGAAGAAAGATTCGAACTACTGTTAAAAGTCTTTGTATTTCTGTAAAAGGTGTTAGAATTTGGAATAATTGTGCTGATAGTATTAAATCATGTGGTTCATTGGTAGGTGTTAAAAGGCTCTATAAAAACAATGCAGTTTCTCACTATAGTATGTTATGTTAGGCTAATTGTTTTTGTGGTTCTCTTTTCTTTTTTGTTTACTTGCACTTCATATATTTGATTGTTCTGTTCTGTTCAGTTCCGTTATTTTCTTATTGTTATCTCGTTCTGAGTGTATTTAACTGAGTATAGTAAGCGATGTACGGGGTGGGCATTTATAAGCTTTTGCTTCAGCCCATGCCCTTTCGGCCGCACCCAGTTTGGGAAATTGTTTGAGTTATTGTTGTATTTTCTTTTGTTTTTTCATTTGTTATGTTAGTAAGAGTTTATGTTGGTATTTTGTTCATGTGCGTGCTGAATAAACTTATTCATTTATATTATCATATGCCTCTTTCACTTGTTTTTCCAGCTGCTCAACAGCATCCATCAAATCACTTAAGTCCTCATCAGAGCACTCTTCCCTAAGTTTGCCACGTACACCTTTAACCTGCGCTTTCCATTTTTCATACAGTTTTGAGAATTTACCCTCTTTCTGAAGACCCTCTTGTTGCTTTGGTTCTAGCATTTTTGGGGTTAACCTTTTTTCTTGAATAGGTTTCCCGATTTCGGCTGTGTGGCTTGTAACAGGATTAGGTTCAGTCATCGTTACTTTCAGTATTTCTATTTGAGCTTGAATGTCACCCATGTGTGCCTCTAACTTCTCCTGTTCAACAACATCACTTTGTGATTTTAGTAATTCACTTAATCTGTTGAATTCGTCCTGAAGATGCTCAAGCTGTACCTCGTTACTTCGTAATTCTTCCCTTTGAACTGACATTTTGCAGTTTTACAAAAAGACACTATGTGTCATCAATTTGTGCAAAATACTCAAACACATACTGTGATTTACTGCAACAATGAAATGCAAATACAACTTATATTTTTCTGATCGACTCTTCTGAATGAAAACTTAAACCTCAGATAAAACAGGTCCTTTAAATGTTAATAAATCACAAACTGAAATGTTATGAAGAGGAATATAATGTTGTCACTTAAACCCGTTTGAAAATTATTTTCTTTGCAAAATCGTCCGTCTGTGACAGTCAAACCTGCTGCCGCCTGCAGAGCTGTGTCTCCTCTGATAGCAGCACCTGGATCACACAGTCACTGTTCTCCAGCGCCCGTAGTCAATAATTGCTGAAACACGGAGCTCTTCAGCGGTACTGTCACAGTTACCGGTGTCACTCTCTCTCTAGCGCGTACACGGCTCTCCTCTCTTCAGGACTCTCGGGCTCGGCCGCACCGGCGATACGTTTTCACCCCAAACTAAACAGTGGTCATGCAACTTAGCAAAACTCTTTAAAAGTAAACTTAGATTTTACATAAACCCATTTTAAATATGTACATTTTATAATAACCCTTTGACATATTTATTTATTTAACCTTTTTAAAGAACATGAATTCAAATTCTTAAAAAATAGAAAATAAATAAAAAATCAATCATATCTGTCCCCTGGACAGTTACAGTAGAAATGCAGACTTTTAGCTTTTAAGATGGAAACAGACCTTTAGCTTGTAAGATGGCAACACAGACTTTTAGATTTTAAGATGGAAACACAGATTTTAAAGTTTTGAGATGGAAACACAGACTTTTAGGTGTTCATTCATTTATTTGTTTATTTGACAGGGACAATGCAGTCAGCATAGATCGAGCAATATCTGCGACTGGAAACAAGATTTTTGAGATTTTTTTAAAGATGGAAACAAAGATTTTTAGGCTTTGAGATGGAAACATAGACTTTTAGGTTTTAAGACAGAAACACAGACTTTTATGTTTTAAGATAGAAACACAGACTTTGAGCTTTTAAGATGGAAACAGACTTTTAGGTTTTATGACGGAAATACTGACTTTTAGATTTTAAGATGGAAACACAGACTTTTAGGTTTTATGACGGAAATACTGACTTTTAGATTTTAAGATGGAAACACAGACTAGCTTTGAAGATGGAAACACAGATTTTTAGGTTTTAAGATGGAAATACAGACTTAGATTTTAAGATGGAAACACAGGCTTTTGGCTTTTATGATGGAACAGAGACTTTTAGGTTTTAAGATTAAAACACAGGCTTTTAGGTTTTAAGATTTGAACACAGACTTTTAGGTTTTAAGTTAGAAACAGACTTTTAGGTATTAAGATGGAAACAACGATTTTTAGGTTTTCAGATGGAAACACAGACTTTTAGGTTTTAAGACGGAAACACAGACTTTTAGATTTTAAGATAGAAACAGAGTTTTCAGTTTTCAAGATGGAAACAGACTTTTACAACCCCAATTCCAAGTAAGTTGGGACATTGTGTGAAATGTAAACAGAATACAATGATTTTCAAATCCTCTTCAACCTATATTCAATTGAATACACCACAAAGACAAGATATTTAATGTTCAAACTGATAAACTTTATTGTTTTTGTGTAAATATTTGTTCATTTTGAAATGGATGCCTGAAACACATTTCAAAAAAGCTGGGACAGTGGTATGTTTACCGCTGTGTTACATCACCTTTCCTTCTAACAACACTCAATAAGCGTTTGGGAACTGAGAACACTAATTGTTGAATCTTTGTAGGTGGAATAAGCGAATTGCACATCTGGGGCCGTGCGGTGCATTATGGGTACGCAAAATTTTTCGGTTACCAACCCACATGCTATGCGGCGGAAAGCAGCGAAGAGTGCTATGATTTGGATCATTTCAACCGCTGGAAAGTTGACAATTTAAAGCGTTTTTGTAAGCTCCGCAGGTTGCTTGTTGCAACCAGGACTACGTATGGCAGTGGACAGAAATGGAAACAAAAGCTGGCTGCGCTTATGCGTATGCTACATCGTTACAGAAACTACCGTTGGTGCTGACGAAGGAGGAAGAGAGAGCTGCTGTCGAAAATGACCAGTCCTTGTTGATAGTTGGAGATAAACAAATTTCTGACCCCTTGAAAGCAACTGACGGATGGTTAGACAAAGTCCAGAGACTGAAACTGTGGATATTGCAGAATATTTGCTAAGCAGGGATGAGAAATCGCTACTCCGCCAGCTTCGTAATGACTACAATAACGGTGAGTCTCACATATAACCTCTTTGGTGTCACGTTTGTTTTGATAAATTGACAGACGTACAGTGATATGTGCATGCATGCAGTTTGTTTATAGAACATGTCAATATTACAATATTACGCGCCACGTCATTCATGGCGCGACATTACAGTCATAAGCTGATGCATGAAAACGGCATCATTAGGCACATTATAATTCATCATGGTTTCAGGATATTGACAAAATAAATGTGTGCAAGAAACTTACAATTTTAGTCCGTCTTTTACGTCCATCTGGAGCTTTCTTTTCTGTGGGTAAATTGTATAGAATGAACGGAGGTTTACAACCACATTTCTTCTTCTTCAGAAGCTCCCATGACCAGTACAAAATCAAGGGCTGAGACGTTGCCCAGTATGGTGGAGCCGGGGCCCCACCCTGGAGCCAGGCCTGGGGTTGGGGCTCGCACGCGAGCCCTTGGTGGTCGGGCCTTAGGGAAAGAGCGATGTGGGCCCGCCCTCCTGTGGGTTCACCACCTGCAGAGGAGGCCATGGGGGCCGGGTGCAGAGAGGATTGGGTGGCCCGTCGACCCGGTCCGCGCTCACAGCCCCTGGCTGTTGGGACATGGAATGTCACCTTGCTGGGGGGAAGGAGCCTGACCTTGTGCGGGAGGTTGAGAGATACCGACTAGAGATAGTCAGGCTCACCTCCACGCACAGCTTGTGCTCTGGTACCCAACTCCTGGAAAGGGACTGGACGCTCCACTTTTCTGGTGTTGCCCCCGGGGTGAGGTGGAGAGCTGGGGTCGCATTGCTTATTGCTACCCAGCTCAGTCGCCATGTGTTGGAGTTCACTCCGGTGAACGAGAGGGTCATGTCCCTACGCCTTCAGGTCGGGGACAGGTCTCTCACTGTTGTCTCGGACTACGGGCCAAGTGGCAGTGCAGAGTACCTGACCTTCTTGGAGTCCCTGGGAGGGGTATTAGATAGTGCTCCGACTGGGGACTCCACTGTTCTCCTGGGGGATTTCAAGGCCCACGTGGGCGGCGACAGTGAGACCTGGAGGGGGGTGATCGGGAAGCACGGCCTCCCTGATCTGAACCCGAGTGGTGTTCAGTTGTTGGACCTCTGTGCTAGTCACAGTTTGTCCATCATGAACACCATGTAAGCCTTAACTTTTACAGTTTGCTACTGCTACTTTATACGGAATTCAGTGGGAGCGGTGTGTGACTTCATAATGCGCCACACATTTTCAATGGGCGACAGGTCTGGACTGCAGGCAGGCCAGTCTAGTACCCGCACTCTTTTACTACAAAGCCACACTGTTGTAACATGTGCAGAATATGGCTTGGCATTGTCTTGCTAAAACTGAGCTAACGAGAGCGAGCAGTGAACTAACGCTAACGTTCGGACATCATCGGGCTGTGACCAGGCTCCTGCGGCGGTCGAACATCACCAGGCTGGGATTAGGCCCCAGCATCGGTGTGCTACAGTCGGGCCAGGATTAGGCACTACCGCCGGCTGAACATCACCGGGCTAGGCCGGAGCCTTAGCGTCAGCATGCTACCATCTTGCCGGGATCAGGCTCCACCCCTGGTCAAACACCAGGCCAGGCTGGAGCTTCAGCATCGGCTTACTACTGTCTGGCCGGGATCAGGCTCCACCCCCGGTCGAACACCAGGCCAGGCTGGAGCTTCAGCATCGGCTTACTACCGTCTGGCCGGGATCAGGCTCCACCCCTTGTCGAACACCAGGCCAGGCTGGAGCTTCAGCATTGGCTTACTACCGTCTGGCCGGGATCAGGCTCCACCCCCGGTCGAACACCAGGCCAGGCCGGAGGTTCAGCATCGGCTTACTACAGTCGGGCTGGGGTCAGGCTCCAGCGCCGGCAGCTACTATTGAGCTGGGACTGGGCTCCAGCTATGTCCAAGCTTTAGCAGTGGCCCAGCTGCCATTAGGCTGGGACCAGATTCCAGCGGCGACCAGCTTCCTTCGGGGCTATCGGTGCAGCTGCCATGCATCGGACCAGACCGGTTTAGCCTCCAGGCCCAGCAGCGGCTGAACGCTGGGACGGGCCTTGCTCGGTAACTACTCGAAGGGCTAAGGTAAAATCTTTTTTTTTAAATAATTCATCATGCCAAAAAAAAGCCATAAGCGGAGAAGACCTGAACAAAATCAAACGGTCCTTGAACGTCATGTCTGATGAACTCAGTGGAGGAGTAAAACAACAACAATCCGAATTGCTTGGTTTATTGAAGGAGGTTCGAGACCTCAGAAAGCAAATGCAAGAGAAGGACAATAAAATCAGAATACTGGAAAATCGTTTGGATAAACTTGAGCAGTACACTAGAATGGAGGATGTAATTGTAACAGGACTAAATATAAAACACCGGTCATACGTGAGGGCTGTTGCCATTGGTAATGGTGCCGGTGTCAGTGAGGATTTGCAGGAAGAAATTCATTCTCTGGAGCATCAAGTCATTAATTTTTTTTCTTCAAAGGACATCCACATTAACAATAGTAACATCGCAGACTGCCACTCATTACCAAGAAAAGATAATAAGCCTAAACCTGCCATTATTATTTGATTTGCTAGCAGGAAGTTCAAGAATGAGTTGCTCCGACAAACAAAAAAATTACGAGAGATGGATGTGTATGTAAATGAACATTTGACAAAGAAAAATGCCGAGATAGTCAGACAAGCAAGAGCCTTGCGAAAGCAGAAAAAAACACAAGCAACCTGGACCAGAAATTGTAAAGTGTGGATGAAATTAAATGGAACGCCGGAGGAGGCGAGAGCTTTGGGACTTGGATCATTTTAAGTGATTGTTGATTCTGTTAAACAATTTGGTTGTTGCTTGCTTGGAGTGGTCTTTTCATCTTTTTGTTATGGGACAAATTTTGAGGAATTATATATCATGTTTGGGTTATAAAGTTGGAATTCATTTAAGTGCATCTCTTGGTCTGTGGATTATATTTCTTTTATAATGATAACTGATTCTTTACAATTTACTTCTGCACGGGAGCTCAATTTACAAGTTTTTGATGAGGTCGAACACAGATTTCAGTCACATATTGCAGTGTCTGAGACGTGGTTAAAAGATGAGTATGTTGACTCTGTCCAGTTTGAAGGTTATAATTTTTTGCCAGAAATAGGGTGAATAAACGGGGTGGAGGTGTGGCACTTTATGTTAGATCTAGCCATCGCTGTGAAATTGTTCACAATATGTCTTTTTCTTTGTACAACATTATGGAATGTATTACTGTGGAAATTACATGTGAAAAATCCAAAAACATAATTATATGAGGTCTATTAGAAAAGTATCTGACCTTATTATTTTTTTCAAAAACCATATGGATTTGAATCACGTGTGATTGCGTCAGACATGCTTGAACCTTCGTGCGCATGCGTGAGTTTTTTCACGCCTGTCGGTTGCGTCATTCGCCTGTGAGCAGGCTTTTTCATTGTTTAGGAATGGCTCAGAGACTGCCGCTTTGCTTGATCAAAATTTTTTCAGAAACTGTGAGGGACATCAAAGTGGACACCATTCAAGAAATTCAGATGGTTTTTGGTGAAAATTTTATGGGCTTCAAAGAGATTACGGAGTGTTAATGTCACTTTAAGGACGGCCCAGAGCGACTGGTGGCGCGCCGTGCTCCCAAGAATTCCTCCGCACGTCTGTCTCAATGTGCCGAAAAAAGTGCTGATGTCCATGTCTTTTCACAATTCCTGTGCTAGTCAGACGACATCCCGGATAAAACACAGCATCCAGTTTGGAAATGAACGGCACATTCCACTGTTACAGGAGTTTTGTCATGGAAAGAGGAACGGAGGCTTCGCGCGTTCACACGTGATTCAAATCCATATGATTTTTGAAAAAATAATAAAGTCGGATACTTTTCTAATAGACCTCGTAAGTTGCATCTACGAGGGCTGTCAATAAAGTATAGGTCCTTTTTATTTTTTTCAAAAACTATATGGATTTCATTCATATGTTTTTTGCAGCCGCCGCGAAGCTCCACCACAGGAAAAACACCTCTGTTGGAAGCCTTAAGGACAAGTTGGAACATGTCCAGCAATTTCTCATATACTCACGCCACTGAAAGCCATCAAAAGCCGCCTGGATTTTACAAATGGATATCAACACGGAGGTGTTTTTCCTGTGCCGCCGCACCGCACCGGCTGCGTCCCGACGCACGGACCCGTCCGCACGTCTTTCATTAAAAAAATCTCCTTTAACAGTGGAATATCCAGATAAAATGCTGAAACCGACTTCTTCTGAAACGTCCTGGATCAATAGAGCCTAAAATGTGGAGGTTTTCAGCTTGAAACAGGCTGACGACGGCACCTGGGAGCGCTGCGCGACGTCCCACTGCATGGGAAGTCCTTAAAGCGACAGTATCACCTCAAAATCTCTCATCAGCCGTTAAAATTTTCACCGAAAACCAGCTTAATTTTTCGAACCGTGTCCACTTCGATGTGTCTCACAGGTTTAGAAAAACGTTTGATCAAACAAAGCGCCAGTCTCTCAGCAACTTCTCAGACAAAGGAATTCTGACAAGGGGCTGGACAACTCCTCCCACAAGGAGTGCTCACAGGCGAATGACGTCACCGACAGGCGTGGAAAAACTCACGCATGCGCACGAGGGTTCAAGCATGTCTGACGTAAAAACATATGAATGAAATCCATATAGTTTTTGAAAAAAATAAAAAGGACCTATACTTTATTGACAGACCTCATATAGGGTTCCCGGTTCTAACATAAATATTTTTGTGGAGAAATTGACAGAATTGTACAACTCAGTTAAAAATAATAAGCTTTTGTTTGTTTGTGGAGACTTCAACATAGATTTTCTAAATCCTCATAGTCAAATACAAATAGCTGAATTTTTAGACTCTGTGTTTTGTATGGGCCTTGTCGGATTGTTTTCTTTGTTTTTGCTGTGAGGTTAATTTGTCATTTTTGTCTCTGTGCTGAATAATGTGGCAAAGCTTCTGGGGAAAACCTGGTCTTGTTAGGAGAGACGGCATCCATCCCACTTTGGATGGAGCAGCTCTCATTTCTAGAAATCTGGCCAATTTTCTTAAATCCTCCAAACCGTGACTATCCAGGGTTGGGACCAGGAAGCAGAGTTGTAGTCTTACACACCTCTCTGCAGCTTCTCTCCCCCTGCCATCCCCTCATTACCCCATCCCCGTAGAGACGGTGCCTGCTCCCAGACCACCAATAACCAGCAAAAATCTATTTAAGCATAAAAATTCAAAAAGAAAAAATAATATAGCACCTTCAACTGCACCACAGACTAAAACAGTTAAATGTGGTCTATTAAACATTAAGTCTCTCTCTTCTAAGTCCCTGTTGGTAAATGATATAATAATTGATCAACATATTGATTTATTCTGCCTTACAGAAACCTGGTTACAGCAGGATGAATATGTTAGTTTAAATGAGTCAACACCCCCGAGTCACACTAACTGTCAGAATGCTCGTAGCACAGGCCGAGGAGGAGGATTAGCAGCAATCTTCCATTCCAGCTTATTAATTAATCAAAAACCCAGACAGAGCTTTAATTCATTTGAAAGCTTGTCTCTTAGTCTTGTCCATCCAAATTGGAAGTCCCAAAAAACAGTTTTATTTGTTATTATCTATCGTCCACCTGGTCGTTACTGTGAGTTTCTCTGTGAATTTTCAGACCTTTTGTCTGACTTAGTGCTTAGCTCAGATAAGATAATTATAGTGGGCGATTTTAACATCCACACAGATGCTGAGAATGACAGCCTCAACACTGCATTTAATCTATTATTAGACTCTATTGGCTTTGCTCAAAAAGTAAATGAGTCCACCCACCACTTTAATCATATCTTAGATCTTGTTCTGACTTATGGTATGGAAATAGAAGACTTAACAGTATTCCCTGAAAACTCCCTTCTGTGTGATCATTTCTTAATAACATTTACATTTACTCTGATGGACTACCCAGCAGTAGGGAATAAGTTTCATTACACTAGAAGTCTTTCAGAAAGCGCTGTAACTAGGTTTAAGGATATGATTCCTTCTTTATGTTCTCTAATGCCATATACCAACACAGTGCAGAGTAGCTACCTAAACTCTGTAAGTGAGATAGAGTATCTCGTCAATAGTTTTACATCCTCATTGAAGACAACTTTGGATGCTGTAGCTCCTCTGAAAAAGAGAGCTTTAAATCAGAAGTGTCTGACTCCGTGGTATAACTCTCAAACTCGTAGCTTAAAGCAGATAACCCGTAAGTTGGAGAGGAAATGGCGTCTCACTAATTTAGAAGATCTTCACTTAGCCTGGAAAAAGAGTCTGTTGCTCTATAAAAAAGCCCTCCGTAAAGCTAGGACATCTTTCTACTCATCACTAATTGAAGAAAATAAGAACAACCCCAGGTTTCTTTTCAGCACTGTAGCCAGGCTGACAAAGAGTCAGAGCTCTATTGAGCTGAGTATTCCATTAACTTTAACTAGTAATGACTTCATGACTTTCTTTGCTAACAAAATTTTAACTATTAGAGAAAAAATTACTCATAACCATCCCAAAGACGTATCGTTATCTTTGGCTGCTTTCAGTGATGCCGGTATTTGGTTAGACTCTTTCTCTCCGATTGTTCTGTCTGAGTTATTTTCATTAGTTACTTCATCCAAACCATCAACATGTTTATTAGACCCCATTCCTACCAGGCTGCTCAAGGAAGCCCTACCATTATTTAATGCTTCGATCTTAAATATGATCAATCTATCTTTGTTAGTTGGCTATGTACCACAGGCTTTTAAGGTGGCAGTAATTAAACCATTACTTAAAAAGCCATCACTTGACCCAGCTATCTTAGCTAATTATAGGCCAATCTCCAACCTTCCTTTTCTCTCAAAAATTCTTGAAAGGGTAGTTGTAAAACAGCTAACTGATCATCTGCAGAGGAATGGTCTATTTGAAGAGTTTCAGTCAGGTTTTAGAATTCATCATAGTACAGAAACAGCATTAGTGAAGGTTACAAATGATCTTCTTATGGCCTCGGACAGTGGACTCATCTCTGTGCTTGTTCTGTTAGACCTCAGTGCTGCTTTTGATACTGTTGACCATAAAATTTTATTACAGAGATTAGAGCATGCCATAGGTATTAAAGGCACTGCGCTGCGGTGGTTTGAATCATATTTGTCTAATAGATTACAATTTGTTCATGTAAATGGGGAATCTTCTTCACAGACTAAAGTTAATTATGGAGTTCCACAGGGTTCTGTGCTAGGACCAATTTTATTCACTTTATACATGCTTCCCTTAGGCAGTATTATTAGACGGTATTGCTTAAATTTTCATTGTTACGCAGATGATACCCAGCTTTATCTATCCATGAAGCCAGAGGAGACACACCAATTAGCTAAACTGCAGGATTGTCTTACAGACATAAAGACATGGATGACCTCTAATTTCCTGCTTTTAAACTCAGATAAAACTGAAGTTATTGTACTTGGCCCCACAAATCTTAGAAACATGGTGTCTAACCAGATCCTTACTCTGGATGGCATTACCCTGACCTCTAGTAATACTGTGAGAAATCTTGGAGTCATTTTTGATCAGGATATGTCATTCAAAGCGCATATTAAACAAATATGTAGGACTGCTTTTTTGCATTTACGCAATATCTCTAAAATCAGAAAGGTCTTGTCTCAGAGTGATGCTGAAAAACTAATTCATGCATTTATTTCCTCTAGGCTGGACTATTGTAATTCATTATTATCAGGTTGTCCTAAAAGTTCCCTAAAAAGCCTTCAGTTAATTCAAAATGCTGCAGCTAGAGTACTGACGGGGACTAGAAGGAGAGAGCATATCTCACCCATATTGGCCTCTCTTCATTGGCTTCCTGTTAATTCTAGAATAGAATTTAAAATTCTTCTTCTTACTTATAAGGTTTTGAATAATCAGGTCCCATCTTATCTTAGGGACCTCGTAGTACCATATCACCCCAATAGAGCGCTTCGCTCTCAGACTGCAGGCTTACTTGTAGTTCCTAGGGTTTGTAAGAGTAGAATGGGAGGCAGAGCCTTCAGCTTTCAGGCTCCTCTCCTGTGGAACCAGCTCCCAATTCAGATCAGGGAGACAGACACCCTCTCTACTTTTAAGATTAGGCTTAAAACTTTCCTTTTTGCTAAAGCTTATAGTTAGGGCTGGATAAGGTGACCCTGAACCATCCCTTAGTTATGCTGCTATAGACGTAGACTGCTGGGGGGTTCCCATGATGCACTGTTTCTTTCTCTTTTTGCTCTGTATGCACCACTCTGCATTTAATCATTAGTGATCGATCTCTGCTCCCCTCCACAGCATGTCTTTTTTCTGGTTCTCTCCCTCAGCCCCAACCAGTCCCAGCAGAAGACTGCCCCTCCCTGAGCCTGGTTCTGCTGGAGGTTTCTTCCTGTTAAAAGGGAGTTTTTCCTTCCCACTGTAGCCAAGTGCTTGCTCACAGGGGGTCGTTTTGACCGTTGGGGTTTTACATCATTATTGTATGGCCTTGCCTTACAATATAAAGCGCCTTGGGGCAACTGTTTGTTGTGATTTGGCGCTATATAAAAAAAAATTGATTGATTGATTGATTGAATAAATTCATTCATTCATTCAATAAGCAGAGACATCCCTGACAAAGATGTTGCTTGGATGGCAGCATGTGTTGCTCCAAAACCTGGATGTACCTTTCAGCACTGATGGTGCCATCACAGATGTGTAAGTTGTCCATGCCATGGGCACTAAAACACCCCCATACCATCACAGATGTGTAAGTTGTCCATGCCATGGGCACTAACACACCCCATACCATCACAGGTGCTGGCTTTTGAACTTTGCACTGGTAACAAGCTGCATGGTCTTATTTCTCTTTTGTTCAGAGGACACGACGTCCGTGATTTCCAAAAACAATTTGAAATGTGGACTCATCAGACCACAGCACACTTTTCCACTTTGCGTCTGTCCATTTCAAATGAGCTCGGGCCCAGAGAAGGTGGCGGTGTTTGTGGATGTTGTTGATGTTTCGCTTTCACTTTGCATGGTAGAGTTTTAACTTGCACTTGTAGATGTAGCGACGAACTGTGTTAACTGACAATGGTTTTCTGAAGTGTTCCTGAGCCCACGCGGTAAGATCCTTTACACAATGATGTTGGTTTTTAATGCAGTGCTGCTTGAGGGATCAAAGGTCACGGACATTCAATGTTGTTTTTTGGCCTTGCCGCTTACGTGTAGAAAGTTCTCCAGATTCTCTGAATCTTCAGATTATATTATCAATCAATCAATTTCAATCAATTTTTTTTTATATAGCACCAAATCACAACAAATAGTTGCCCCAAGGCGCTTTATATTGTAAGGCAAGGCCATACAATAATGATGTAAAACCCCAACGGTCAAAACGACCCCCTGTGAGCAAGCACTTGGCTACAGTGGGAAGGAAAAACTCCCTTTTAACAGGAAGAAACCTCCAGCAGAACCAGGCTCAGGGAGGGGCAGTCTTCTGCTGGAACTGGTTGGGGCTGAGGGAGAGAACCAGGAAAAAGACATGCTGTGGAGGGGAGCAGAGATCGATCACTAATGATTAAATGCAGAGTGGTGCATACAGAGCAAAAAGAGAAAGAAACAGTGCATCATGGGAACCCCCCAGCAGTCTATGTCTATAGCAGCATAACTAAGGGATGGTTCAGGGTCACCTGATCCAGCCCTAACTATAAGCTTTAGCAAAAAGGAAAGTTTTAAGCCTAATCTTAAAAGTAGAGAGGGTGTCTGTCTCCCTGATCTGAATTGGGAGCTGGTTCCACAGGAGAGGAGCCTGAAAGCTGAAGGCTCTGCCTCCCATTCTACTCTTACAAACCCTAGGAACTACAAGTAAGCCTGCAGTCTGAGAGCGAAGCGCTCTATTGGGGTGATATGGTACTATGAGGTCCCTAAGATAAGATGGGACCTGATTATTCAAAACCTTATAAGTAAGAAGAAGAATTTTAAATTCTATTCTAGAATTAACAGGAAGCCAATGAAGAGAGGCCAATATGGGTGAGATATGCTCTCTCCTTCTAGTCCCCGTCAGTACTCTAGCTGCAGCATTTTGAATTAACTGAAGGCTTTTTAGGGAACTTTTAGGACAACCTGATAATAATGAATTACAATAGTCCAGCCTAGAGGAAATAAATGCATGAATTAGTTTTTCAGCATCACTCTGAGACAAGACCTTTCTAATTTTAGAGATATTGCGTAAATGCAAAAAAGCAGTCCTACATATTTGTTTAATATGCGCATTGAATGACATATCCTCATCAAAAATGACTCCAAGATTTCTCACAGTACTACTAGAGGTCAGGGTAATGCCATCCAGAGTAAGGATCTGGTTAGACACCATGTCTCCAAGATTTGTGGGGCCAAGTACAATAACTTCAGTTTTATCTGAGTTTAAATGCAGGAAATTAGAGGTCATCCATGTCTTTATGTCTGTAAGACAATCCTGCAGTTTAGCTAATTGGTGTGTGTCCTCTGGCTTCATGGATAGATAAAGCTGGGTATCATCTGCGTAACAATGAAAATTTAAGCAATACCGTCTAATAATACTGCCTAAGGGAAGCATGTATAAAGTGAATAAAATTGGTCCTAGCACAGAACCTTGAGGAACTCCATAATTAACTTTAGTCTGTGAAGAAGATTCCCCATTTACATGAACAAATTGTAATCTATTAGATAAATATGATTCAAACCACCGCAGCGCAGTGCCTTTAATACCTATGGCATGCTCTAATCTCTGTAATAAAATTTTATGGTCAACAGTATCAAAAGCAGCACTGAGGTCTAACAGAACAAGCACAGAGATGAGTCCACTGTCTGAGGCCATAAGAAGATCATTTGTAACCTTCACTAATGCTGTTTCTGTACTATGATGGATTCTAAAACCTGACTGAAACTCTTCAAATAGACCATTCCTCTGCAGATGATCAGTTAGCTGTTTTACAACTACCCTTTCAAGAATCTTTGAGAGAAAAGGAAGGTTGGAGATTGGCCTATAATTAGCTAAGATAGCTGGGTCAAGTGATGGCTTTTTAAGTAATGGTTTCATTACTGCCACCTTAAAAGCCTGTGGTACATAGCCAACTAACAAAGATAGATTGATCATATTTAAGATCGAAGCATTAAATAATGGCAGGGCTTCCTTGAGCAGCCTGGTAGGAATGGGGTCTAATAAACATGTTGATGGTTTGGATGAAGTAACTAATGAAAATAACTCAGACAGAACAATCTGAGAGAAAGAGTCTAACCAAATACCGGCATCACTGAAAGCAGCCAAAGATAACGATACGTCTTTGGGATGGTTATGAGTAATTTTTTCTCTAATAGTTAAAATTTTGTTAGCAAAGAAAGTCATGAAGTCATTACTAGTTAAAGTTAAAGGAATACTCAGCTCAATAGAGCTCTGACTCTTTGTCAGCCTGGCTACAGTGCTGAAAAGAAACCTGGGGTTGTTCTTATTTTCTTCAATTAGTGATGAGTAGAAAGTTGTCCTAGCTTTACGGAGGGCTTTTTTATAGAGCAACAGACTCTTTTTCCAGGCTAAGTGAAGATCTTCTAAATTAGTGAGATGCCATTTCCTCTCCAACTTATGGGTTATCTGCTTTAAGCTACGTGTTTGTGAGTTATACCACGGAGTCAGGCACTTCTGATTTAAAGCTCTCTTTTTCAGAGGAGCTACAGCATCCAAACTTGTCTTCAATGAGGATGTAAAACTATTGACGAGATACTCTATCTCACTTACAGAGTTTAGGTAGCTACTCTGCACTGTGTTGGTATATGGCATTAGAGAACATAAAGAAGGAATCATATCCTTAAACCTAGTTACAGCGCTTTCTGAAAGACTTCTAGTGTAATGAAACTTATTCCCTACTGCTGGGTAGTCCATCAGAGTAAATGTAAATGTTATTAAGAAATGATCAGACAGAAGGGAGTTTTCAGGGAATACTGTTAAGTCTTCTATTTCCATACCATAAGTCAGAACAAGATCTAAGATATGATTAAAGTGGTGGGTGGACTCATTTACTTTTTGAGCAAAGCCAATAGAGTCTAATAATAGATTAAATGCAGTGTTGAGGCTGTCATTCTCAGCATCTGTGTGGATGTTAAAATCGCCCACTATAATTATCTTATCTGAGCTAAGCACTAAGTCAGACAAAAGGTCCGAAAATTCACAGAGAAACTCACAGTAACGACCAGGTGGACGATAGATAATAACAAATAAAACTGGTTTTTGGGACTTCCAATTTGGATGGACAAGACTAAGAGTCAAGCTTTCAAATGAATTAAAGCTCTGTCTGGGTTTTTGATTAATTAATAAGCTGGAATGGAAGATTGCTGCTAATCCTCCGCCCCGGCCCGTGCTACGAGCATTCTGACAGTTAGTGTGACTCGGGGGTGTTGACTCATTTAAACTAACATATTCATCCTGCTGTAACCAGGTTTCTGTTAGGCAGAATAAATCAATATGTTGATCAATTATTATATCATTTACCAACAGGGACTTAGAAGAGAGAGACCTAATGTTTAATAGACCACATTTAACTGTTTTAGTCTGTGGTGCAGTTGAAGGTGCTATATTATTTTTTCTTTTTGAATTTTTATGCTTAAATAGATTTTTGCTGGTTATTGGTGGTCTGGGAGCAGGCACCGTCTCTACGGGGATGGGGTAATGAGGGGATGGCAGGGGGAGAGAAGTTGCAGAGAGGTGTGTAAGACTACAACTCTGCTTCCTGCTCCCAACCCTGGATAGTCACAGTTTTATGGATTATGGACTGTAGATGATGGAATCCCTAAATTCCTTGCAATTGAACATTGAGAAACATTATTCTTAAACTGTTGGACTATTTCTTCATGCAGCTGTTCACAAACTGGTGATCCTCACCCCATCTTTGCTTCTGAACAGCTGATACTTTTGGGGATGCTCCTTTTATACCCAATCATGACACTCACCTGTTTCCAATTAACCTGTTCACCAGTGGAATGTTCCAAACAGGTGTTCTTTGAGCATTGTTTCCCCTGTCCCAGGTTTTTTGAAACATGTTGCAGGCATCCATTTCAAAATGAGCAAATATTTGCGCAAAAACAAAAAAGTCTATCAGTTTGAACATTAAATATCTTGTTTTTGTGGTGTATTCAATTGAATATAGGTTGAAGAGGATTTGAAATCATTGCATTCCAGTGTTGTATAAAGTAACGGAAAATCACACTGAAGTAAAAGTACAGATATCCATTAAAAAAAATGACTTTGGTGGAAGTTCAAGTCACCAACTGAAATGCTACTCAAGTAAAAGTCTTAAAGTATCTAGTATTTATTGTACTTAAGTATAACAAGTAATGTACAACTAAATGTACTCAAGTACTGAAAGTAAAAGTACAAGTAAATTTTAATAATAAAAACGGACTGATTTTTTTTTTTATATTACAAAGTTTATCTCGGCTTGTAAATGACTGGTAGTATTAGTCAAAATACTGAAAATTGTGCACATCACACAAAAACACTTCAGAAACAAGGTTTCAAAACCTAAACGAGAGTAGGCTACTTACTAGGTGTTCACAGGAAACAGTTATTTATTTCTATATGTATTTATAGTTATTTTCATTGTTACATGGTTTTATCTTTTCTGTTCTCTTTTGTTTCATCAGGTTCTTTGTGTCTCTTTCTCTAAAATAGTATTGTAACATTATTAGTCTATTATTATTGACTATTATTGTCTGATAGACAATTATTGTTGTTGCTATAATATATGAATAAAAATGAATTAAAAAATTACAATTTGACTCTTTTACGACAACGAATGCTGAGCCATTAATTATACAGAAAACAAATCAACACAAACGTGCTGATGTGAACAACTTAATGCTAACTTTAACATTGAAAACGCCATAGACATGCTAACGCGTTAGCATCGGTCCCGTTTTTAAGTTATAAAATACATCTATCAACTGTTTCAGAAGACCACAACAGGTCGGTTTAACATAAAAATATTAAATATTACTCACAGACATATGCTCTTCAGGGTTTTAGCGGGGAAAAATTAGGATAAAGTGAAATATAGCAATCAATCCACGAATCGTAGATCGAAGCACTGCTTTGACCTGTGAATCACTGCTTCAGTTGGTTCAAGGTTCAAAGCAAAGCCGAGCTGCAGAAAAGTTGATTACAGACCCGCTGCAGGTCTTTAATCAATGTAGAGAAATGATCATTTTTCTGACAAACACCCCCCAAATGCGCAACTGCAAAAAAGCCTATTGGACATGTCTCATGACAAATTGGCCTGACTTTGTTGCAGTCACTAGTAATCAGTGGTGTCTCTGGGTGAAAACACGACTTTTTTCGTGTGTGGTTTTTTTTGTAACGAGTAACGGCATGGCGCATAGAAAATGTATCGGAGTAGAAGTATGCAATTAAGCTCGGAAATGTAGTGAAGTAAAAGTGAAAGTACGCTGAATTAAAAAAATTCAAGTAAAGTACAAAGTCTCCCAAAATGTACTTAAGTACAGAAGTGAAGTATTTTTACTTCATTACTATACAACACTGTTGTATTCTGATTTTATTTACATTTTACACAACGTCCCAACTTCATTGGAATTGGGGTTGTAGGTTTTGAGATGGAAACACAGACTTTTAGGTTTTAAGATGGAAACACAGACTTTTAGGTTTTAAGATGGAAACACAGACTTTTAGGTTTTAAGACGGAAACACAGACTTTTAGCTTTTAAGATGGAAACAGACTTTTAGATTTTAAGATAGAAACAGACTTTTAGGTTTTAAGATAGAAACAGACTTTTATGTTTTAAGATGGAAACACAGACTTTTAGGCTTTAAGATGAAAACACATACTTTTAGGTTTTAATATAGAAACACACTTTTAGGTTTTAAGATGGAAACACACACTTTTAGTTTTTGAGATGGAAACACAGACTTTTAGGTTTAAAGATGGAAACAGACTTTTATGTTTTACGATAGAAACACAGAGTTTTAGTTTTTTGAGATGGAAACACAGGCTTTTCGGTTTAGCTTTCAAGATGGAAACACACTTTTAGGTTTTAAGATAGAAACACAGACTTTTAGCTTTTAATATGGAAACACAGACTTTTATGTTTTAAGATGGAAACACAGACTTTTATGTTTTAAGATGGAAACACAGACTTTTACCTTTTAAGATGAAAACACAGACTTTTAGGCTTTAAGATTAAAACACATACTTTTAGTTTTTAACCCTCTGGGGTCTGAGGACATTTTTTTGGACAGTTCACTTGCCTGGCATAAATGTATCATTATTGCTGTTCACAGCTCTCCCTGCATCCCACAATCAAGTTTTATTTCTCTTTTTTCAGGACAACCTGTACTTTCAGAATATATATGCTATAGTGATGTTTTATAAGTGTAATAAAGGTTTACAAACAGAAATAAGAAAGGAAAAAATAAGGCGGGAAATAATTTCCACACACATTTATTCAAAACACACAGCAAACTATAATAAACAACTGTTTTGACCCTTTATAAAGTTAATTTGAGGTCTTGTGTGAAAGACTATCCAACAAAAAGGTTCAAACAAATGCACATTTTGAACAATATATACAAAATGGTCTATGCATTTTGTTTGTCTTCATCTCAAAGCAATTTCTGTTTGTTATTACATAAAGGTCACATCACAAACTTATACTTCTATGAAGTTAACTGTGTGTATGTTCTTTCCTGCACTGAAAAGCTTTCACACTTCGAGGCCCATTTACACTCTGAGGAGCGGCCCCTCGCCCTCACTCCATTGATATGGTAAATGGTGCACCGGAACGAGAGAGCGTGCCACAGGCTTGTCCAGTAACATTCACAGGCAAACTAGTGGAGCAATCCTGACAGTCACACATTGTTTGTTTGAGCACATGAGATTGTATGAGATGCCCGCCGTCTGCTCACGTTCACTGATTGCTGTGCATAATGGTGCAGGGCGCATTGGAGCCAGCAGCCAGGGGGCTATTCAAACGGGCCAACTAGTAACACATCACTCCTAAAAACAATCTTTGTTTTATCATATGAGGTAAATCTGCCCTAAGATTGGATTTTGGAAAACCATGTGACGGTGAATCAATTCCGATTGGACACTCACATTGCGCACGTCATCACACAACTTCTATGAGGAGTATAAAGATGGTGGATGGCTGGCTCAAAAGTCCGCAGAGTTAACTTTACAGCAAAAAAAGTTTCTATCTCATATCATTAAAAAGTTATTTATAATTTAGTAAAACTTGTTTTCAGCCATCGTATACGATGGTGTTGGCCCCAGACGATTAATATAGAAACACACACTTTTAGGTTTTGAGATGGAAACACACACTTTTAGCTTTTAAGGTGGAAATACAGACTTTTAGCTTTCAAGATAGAAACACAGACTTTTAGTTTTTATGATGGAAACACAGGCTTTTCAGTTTTAAGATAGAAACAAAGACTTTTAGCTTTCAAGATGGAAACACAGACTTTTAGGTTTTAAGCTAGAAACAGACTTTTATGTTTTAAGATGGAAACACAGACATTTAGCTTTTAAGATGGAAACACAGACTTTTAGGCTTTAAGATGAAAACACATACTTTTAGGTTTTAATATAGAAACACACACTTTTTGCTTTTGGGAACACAGACTTTTATGTTTTACGATAGAAACACAGACTTTTAGTTTTTAAGATGGATACACAGGCTTTTTGGTTTAGCTTTTAAGATGGAAACACAGACTTTTAGGCTTTAAGATGAAAACACATACTTTTAGGTTTTAATATAGAAACACACACTTTTTGCTTTTGGGAACACAGACTTTTATGTTTTACGATAGAAACACAGACTTTTAGTTTTTAAGATGGATACACAGGCTTTTTGGTTTAGCTTTCAAGATGGAAACACATACTTTTACGTTTCAAGATGGAAACACACTTTTAGGTTTTAAGATAGAAACACAGACTGTTAGCTTTTAAGCTGGAAATACAGACTTTTCATTTTTAAGATAGAGACATACTTTTAGGTTTTAAGATAGAAACACAGACATTTAGCTTTTAAGATGGAAACAGACTTTTAGGTTTTAAGATAGAAACGCAGACTTTTAGCTTTTAAGATGGATACACAGACTTTTAGGTTTTAAGATAGAAACAGACTTTTATCTTTTAAGATGGAAACAGACTTTTACCTTTTAATATGGAAAGACAGACTTTCACTTTTAAGATGGAAACACAGACTTTTACCTTTTAAGAAAGAAACACAGACTTTTAGGTTTTAAGATGAAAACACAGACTTTAAGATGAAAACATACATTTGGGTTTTAATATAGAAACACACACTTTTAGGTTTTGAGATGGAAACATGTACTTTTAGGTTTTAAAATGTAAACACAGAGTTTTATGTTTTAAGATAGAAATACAGAGTTTAGGTTTTAAGATAGAAACACAGACTTTTAGGCTTTTAAGATGGAAACACAGACTTTTAGCTTTTAAGATGGATACACAGACTTTTAGGTTTTAAGCTAGAAACAGACTTTTATGTTTTAAGATGGAAACACAGACATTTAGCTTTTAAGATGGAAACACAGACTTTTAGGCTTTAAGATGAAAACACATACTTTTAGGTTTTAATATAGAAACACACACTTTTAGCTTTTGGGAACACAGACTTTTATGTTTTACGATAGAAACACAGACTTTTAGTTTTAAGATGGATACACAGGCTTTTCGGTTTAGCTTTCAAGATGGAAACACATACTTTTAGGTTTCAAGATGGAAACATACTTTTAGGTTTTAAGATAGAAATGCAGACTTTTAGCTTTTAAGATGGATACACAGACTTTTAGGTTTTAAGCTAGAAACAGACTTTTATGTTTTAAGATGGAAACACAGACATTTAGCTTTTAAGATGGAAACACAGACTTTTAGGCTTTAAGATGAAACACATACTTTTAGGTTTTAATATAGAAACACACACTTTTAGCTTTTGGGAACACAGACTTTTATGTTTTACGATAGAAACACAGACTTTTAGTTTTTAAGATGGATACACAGGCTTTTCGGTTTAGCTTTCAAGATGGAAACACATGCTTTTAGGTTTCAAGATGGAAACATACTTTTAGGTTTTAAGATAGAAACGCAGACTTTTAGCTTTTAAGATGGATACACAGACTTTTAGGTTTTAAGATAGAAACAGACTTTTAGCTTTTAAGATGGAAACAGACTTTTACCTTTTAATATGGAAAGACAGACTTTCACTTTTAAGATGGAAACACAGACTTTTACCTTTTAAGACAGAAACACAGACTTTTAGGTTTTAAGATGAAAACACAGACTTTTTGTTATGGATAAGACGCGGACTGAGGAGCGGTCCAGTATCTGACTGACCCCAGCATGAAATAATCAGAAGCAGTTCCAAAAAGAAAACACATTTATTTTTCTCCCTTTGTGCTATACATTAAATACTAAATAATTAGAGTTCTGGTGAGGTGAATAGGCGGCGCGCTCTCTCAGCGTCTCAACAGTCGGAGTCCGAACGTTCAGGACTCAGGAGTTCCGCCGACACCCCCCCAGGTGACTTTCCCAGACTGTACTCTGCGAAGGAGGAACAGAGATGAGATTATTCAACACTTATTACTACGAAATATTGTTTAGAGGCAAACTTATCAGCTACACGTTTAGGTCTGGTTTCAAAACTTAGTTCAAGGAGGCTGCTGCTCACAGCTAGTGGAGGATCATTAATCCGCACACCACTGCCGTGAGGAGCACGCCAAACACTTTCCACCAATAATTACTTATAGCTGCGTATAAACGCCAATTTACATTCACGGATAAACTTTTCAGAATATTCACCTCTGCCGTGTGCTGACAACGTTTGTCTCTCACCCTCGTCCTCCTTCACAGGCGCGATGTCAGACTCTGAAACGGCCCTCAGCGTCCCCACACGGTCGTCACAAGGTCGTATTCTCCAGCAATCTTATCCAACTCACTGCTGGTTTAAATGTAGTTCTTCATCACTACATTGGTACCAGCTGGAAGTCCTCAGATCTGCACGTGAACATCACAGGTGTCGTGGATTGTCCTGATAGAGAGCCGCACGAGAATGCAACAGGTGCAGCCAATCATTGTAACAGAGGAGAGAGACTCTTCTGCAGCACATTTTCCTCTAAGGACAGCCCCAAATCACCTGGGAAGGAAAATAAACACTAAACAACCCAACCTTGTCCAGCCAACCCCCCCCCCAACACACAACACTTTTAGGCTTTAAGATGAAAACACATACATTTGGGTTTTAATATAGAAACACACACTTTTAGGTTTTGAGATGGAAACACGTACTTTTAGGTTTTAAAATGTAAACACAGAGTTATGTTTTAAGATAGAAATACAGAGTTTAGGTTTTAAGATAGAAACACAGACTTTTAGCTTTTAAGATAGAAACACAGACGGATACACAGA
This sequence comes from Thalassophryne amazonica, assembly GCF_902500255.1. Classification (NCBI taxonomy): domain Eukaryota; kingdom Metazoa; phylum Chordata; class Actinopteri; order Batrachoidiformes; family Batrachoididae; genus Thalassophryne; species Thalassophryne amazonica. The sequence goes on from NC_047104.1 coordinate 1,656,309, forward strand.
CTTTTAGCTTTTAAGATAGAAACACAGACTTTTAGGTTTTAAAATGGAAACGCATACTTTTAGCTTTTGAGATGGAAACACACTTTTAGGTTTCAAGGTGGAAACACAGACTTTTAGGTTTTAAGATTAAAACACATACTTTTAGTTTTTAACCCTCTGGGGTCTGAGGACATTTTTTTGGACAGTTCACTTGCCTGGCATAAATGTATCATTATTGCTGTTCACAGCTCTCCCTGCATCCCACAATCAAGTTTTATTTCTCTTTTTTCAGGACAACCTGTACTTTCAGAATATATATGCTATAGTGATGTTTTATAAGTGTAATAAAGGTTTACAAACAGAAATAAGAAAGGAAAAAATAAGGCGGGAAATAATTTCCACACACATTTATTCAAAACACACAGCAAACTATAATAAACAACTGTTTTGACCCTTTATAAAGTTAATTTGAGGTCTTGTGTGAAAGACTATCCAACAAAAAGGTTCAAACAAATGCACATTTTGAACAATATATACAAAATGGTCTATGCATTTTGTTTGTCTTCATCTCAAAGCAATTTCTGTTTGTTATTACATAAAGGTCACATCACAAACTTATACTTCTATGAAGTTAACTGTGTGTATGTTCTTTCCTGCACTGAAAAGCTTTCACACTTCGAGGCCCATTTACACTCTGAGGAGCGGCCCCTCGCCCTCACTCCATTGATATGGTAAATGGTGCACCGGAACGAGAGAGCGTGCCACAGGCTTGTCCAGTAACATTCACAGGCAAACTAGTGGAGCAATCCTGACAGTCACACATTGTTTGTTTGAGCACATGAGATTGTATGAGATGCCCGCCGTCTGCTCACGTTCACTGATTGCTGTGCATAATGGTGCAGGGCGCATTGGAGCCAGCAGCCAGGGGGCTATTCAAACGGGCCAACTAGTAACACATCACTCCTAAAAACAATCTTTGTTTTATCATATGAGGTAAATCTGCCCTAAGATTGGATTTTGGAAAACCATGTGACGGTGAATCAATTCCGATTGGACACTCACATTGCGCACGTCATCACACAACTTCTATGAGGAGTATAAAGATGGTGGATGGCTGGCTCAAAAGTCCGCAGAGTTAACTTTACAGCAAAAAAAGTTTCTATCTCATATCATTAAAAAGTTATTTATAATTTAGTAAAACTTGTTTTCAGCCATCGTATACGATGGTGTTGGCCCCAGACGATTAATATAGAAACACACACTTTTAGGTTTTGAGATGGAAACACACACTTTTAGCTTTTAAGGTGGAAATACAGACTTTTAGCTTTCAAGATAGAAACACAGACTTTTAGTTTTTATGATGGAAACACAGGCTTTTCAGTTTTAAGATAGAAACAAAGACTTTTAGCTTTCAAGATGGAAACACAGACTTTTAGGTTTTAAGCTAGAAACAGACTTTTATGTTTTAAGATGGAAACACAGACATTTAGCTTTTAAGATGGAAACACAGACTTTTAGGCTTTAAGATGAAAACACATACTTTTAGGTTTTAATATAGAAACACACACTTTTTGCTTTTGGGAACACAGACTTTTATGTTTTACGATAGAAACACAGACTTTTAGTTTTTAAGATGGATACACAGGCTTTTTGGTTTAGCTTTTAAGATGGAAACACAGACTTTTAGGCTTTAAGATGAAAACACATACTTTTAGGTTTTAATATAGAAACACACACTTTTTGCTTTTGGGAACACAGACTTTTATGTTTTACGATAGAAACACAGACTTTTAGTTTTTAAGATGGATACACAGGCTTTTTGGTTTAGCTTTCAAGATGGAAACACATACTTTTACGTTTCAAGATGGAAACACACTTTTAGGTTTTAAGATAGAAACACAGACTGTTAGCTTTTAAGCTGGAAATACAGACTTTTCATTTTTAAGATAGAGACATACTTTTAGGTTTTAAGATAGAAACACAGACATTTAGCTTTTAAGATGGAAACAGACTTTTAGGTTTTAAGATAGAAACGCAGACTTTTAGCTTTTAAGATGGATACACAGACTTTTAGGTTTTAAGATAGAAACAGACTTTTATCTTTTAAGATGGAAACAGACTTTTACCTTTTAATATGGAAAGACAGACTTTCACTTTTAAGATGGAAACACAGACTTTTACCTTTTAAGAAAGAAACACAGACTTTTAGGTTTTAAGATGAAAACACAGACTTTAAGATGAAAACATACATTTGGGTTTTAATATAGAAACACACACTTTTAGGTTTTGAGATGGAAACATGTACTTTTAGGTTTTAAAATGTAAACACAGAGTTTTATGTTTTAAGATAGAAATACAGAGTTTAGGTTTTAAGATAGAAACACAGACTTTTAGGCTTTTAAGATGGAAACACAGACTTTTAGCTTTTAAGATGGATACACAGACTTTTAGGTTTTAAGCTAGAAACAGACTTTTATGTTTTAAGATGGAAACACAGACATTTAGCTTTTAAGATGGAAACACAGACTTTTAGGCTTTAAGATGAAAACACATACTTTTAGGTTTTAATATAGAAACACACACTTTTAGCTTTTGGGAACACAGACTTTTATGTTTTACGATAGAAACACAGACTTTTAGTTTTTAAGATGGATACACAGGCTTTTCGGTTTAGCTTTCAAGATGGAAACACATACTTTTAGGTTTCAAGATGGAAACATACTTTTAGGTTTTAAGATAGAAATGCAGACTTTTAGCTTTTAAGATGGATACACAGACTTTTAGGTTTTAAGCTAGAAACAGACTTTTATGTTTTAAGATGGAAACACAGACATTTAGCTTTTAAGATGGAAACACAGACTTTTAGGCTTTAAGATGAAACACATACTTTTAGGTTTTAATATAGAAACACACACTTTTAGCTTTTGGGAACACAGACTTTTATGTTTTACGATAGAAACACAGACTTTTAGTTTTTAAGATGGATACACAGGCTTTTCGGTTTAGCTTTCAAGATGGAAACACATGCTTTTAGGTTTCAAGATGGAAACATACTTTTAGGTTTTAAGATAGAAACGCAGACTTTTAGCTTTTAAGATGGATACACAGACTTTTAGGTTTTAAGATAGAAACAGACTTTTAGCTTTTAAGATGGAAACAGACTTTTACCTTTTAATATGGAAAGACAGACTTTCACTTTTAAGATGGAAACACAGACTTTTACCTTTTAAGACAGAAACACAGACTTTTAGGTTTTAAGATGAAAACACAGACTTTTTGTTATGGATAAGACGCGGACTGAGGAGCGGTCCAGTATCTGACTGACCCCAGCATGAAATAATCAGAAGCAGTTCCAAAAAGAAAACACATTTATTTTTCTCCCTTTGTGCTATACATTAAATACTAAATAATTAGAGTTCTGGTGAGGTGAATAGGCGGCGCGCTCTCTCAGCGTCTCAACAGTCGGAGTCCGAACGTTCAGGACTCAGGAGTTCCGCCGACACCCCCCCAGGTGACTTTCCCAGACTGTACTCTGCGAAGGAGGAACAGAGATGAGATTATTCAACACTTATTACTACGAAATATTGTTTAGAGGCAAACTTATCAGCTACACGTTTAGGTCTGGTTTCAAAACTTAGTTCAAGGAGGCTGCTGCTCACAGCTAGTGGAGGATCATTAATCCGCACACCACTGCCGTGAGGAGCACGCCAAACACTTTCCACCAATAATTACTTATAGCTGCGTATAAACGCCAATTTACATTCACGGATAAACTTTTCAGAATATTCACCTCTGCCGTGTGCTGACAACGTTTGTCTCTCACCCTCGTCCTCCTTCACAGGCGCGATGTCAGACTCTGAAACGGCCCTCAGCGTCCCCACACGGTCGTCACAAGGTCGTATTCTCCAGCAATCTTATCCAACTCACTGCTGGTTTAAATGTAGTTCTTCATCACTACATTGGTACCAGCTGGAAGTCCTCAGATCTGCACGTGAACATCACAGGTGTCGTGGATTGTCCTGATAGAGAGCCGCACGAGAATGCAACAGGTGCAGCCAATCATTGTAACAGAGGAGAGAGACTCTTCTGCAGCACATTTTCCTCTAAGGACAGCCCCAAATCACCTGGGAAGGAAAATAAACACTAAACAACCCAACCTTGTCCAGCCAACCCCCCCCCCAACACACAACACTTTTAGGCTTTAAGATGAAAACACATACATTTGGGTTTTAATATAGAAACACACACTTTTAGGTTTTGAGATGGAAACACGTACTTTTAGGTTTTAAAATGTAAACACAGAGTTATGTTTTAAGATAGAAATACAGAGTTTAGGTTTTAAGATAGAAACACAGACTTTTAGCTTTTAAGATAGAAACACAGACGGATACACAGACTTTTAGCTTTTAAGATAGAAACACAGACTTTTAGGTTTTAAAATGGAAACGCATACTTTTAGCTTTTGAGATGGAAACACACTTTTAGGTTTCAAGGTGGAAACACAGACTTTTAGGTTTTAAGATGGAAACACACACTTTTAGGTTTCAAGATGCAAACACAGACTTTTAGGTTTTAAGATGCAAACACAGACTTTTACCTTTTAATATGGAAAGACAGACTTTCGCGTTTAAGATGGAAACACAGACTTTTACCTTTTAAGACAGAAACACAGACTATTAGGTTTTAAAGATGAAAACACAGACTTTTAGGCTTTAAGATGAAAACACGTACATTTGGGTTTTAATATAGAAACACACACTTTTAGGTTTTGAGATGGAAACACGTACTTTTAGGTTTTAAAATGTAAACACAGAGTTATGTTTTAAGATAGAAATACAGAGTTTAGGTTTTAAGATAGAAACACAGACTTTTAGCTTTTAAGATGGAAACACAGACTTTTAGGTTTTAAGATAGAAACGCAGACTTTTAGCTTTTAAGATGGATACACAGACTTTTAGCTTTTAAGATAGAAACACAGACTCTTAGGTTTTAAGATGGAAACGCATACTTTTAGCTTTTGAGATGGAAACACACTTTTAGGTTTCAAGGTGGAAACACAGACTTTTAGGTTTCAAGATGGAAACGCACACTTTTAGGTTTCAAGATGCAAACACAGACTTTTAGGTTTTAAGATAGAAACACAGACTTTTAGGTTTTAAGATGGAAACAGACTTTTACCTTTTAATATGGAAAGACAGACTTTCGCGTTTAAGATGGAAACACAGACTTTTACCTTTTAAGACAGAAACACAGACTATTAGGTTTTAAAGATGAAAACAGACTTTTAGGCTTTAAGATGAAAACACGTACATTTGGGTTTTAATATAGAAACACACACTTTTAGGTTTTGAGATGGAAACACGTACTTTTAGCTTTTAAGATGGAAACACATACTTTAGTTTTAAGATAGAAACGCAGATTTTTAGTTTTTAAGATAGAAACACAGACTTTTATGTTTTAAGATGGAAACAGACTTTTACCTTTTAAGGATTCAATGATTCAAAATAAGTTTTTTGTCATATGCACATAGGAACATGTTCCCTGCACAATGAAATGTGTTTACTGCATTTTACCCATCCTAATTGCCAGTTAGGAGCAGAAGTTACCTTTTTGGCACCCGGGGACCAGCTCCAGATGTATATCCCTGCTCTAGGTCATGAGCAGGGCTGAGCAAACCTTGATATGGAAACACAGACTTTAGATTTTAAGATGGAAACAGACTTTTACCTTTTAATATGGAAAGACAGACTTTCACTTTTAAGATGGAAACACAGACTTTTACCTTTTAAGACAGAAACACAGACTTTTAGGTTTTAAGATGAAAACAGACTTTTAGGCTTTAAGATGAAAACACATACATTTGGGTTTTAATATAGAAACACACACTTTTAGGTTCTGAGATGGAAACACGTACTTTTAGGTTTTAAAATGTAAACAGAGTTTTATGTTTTAAGATAGAATACAGAGTTTAGGTTTTAAGATAGAAACACAGACTTTTAGGTTTTAAGACAGAAACACAGACTTTTAGGTTTTAAGATGGATACACAGACTTTTAGGTTTCAAGGTGGAAACACAGACTTTTAGGTTTTAAGATGGAAACACAGACTTTTATGTTTTAAGATGGAAACAGTTTTTTTAGGTTTTAAGATGGAAACACAGACTTTTAGGTTTTAAGACAGAAACACAGACTTTTAGGTTTTAAGATGGAAACACAGTTTTTTTTAGGTTTTAAGACAGAAACACAGACTTTTAGGTTTTAAGATGGATACACAGACTTTTAGGTTTCAAGGTGGAAACACAGACTTTTAGGTTTTAAGATGGAAACACAGACTTTTATGTTTTAAGATGGAAACACATTTTTTTAGGTTTTAAGATAAACACACAGGCTTTTAGGTTTTGAGACGGAAACACACACTTAGGTTTCAAGATGCAAACACAGACTTTTAGGTTTTAAGATGGAAACAGACTTTTACCTTTTAATATGGAAAGACAGACTTTCGCTTTTAAGATGGAAACACAGACTTTTACCTTTTAAGACAGAAACACAGACTTTTAGGCTTTAAAGATGAAAACACAGACTTTTAGGCTTTAAGATGAAAACATACATTTGGGTTTTAATATAGAAACACACACGTTTAGGTTTTGAGATGGAAAGACGTACTTTTAGCTTTTAAGATGGAAACACAGACTTTAGTTTTAAGATAGAAACGCAGATTTTTAGTTTTTAAGATAGAAACACAGACTTTTATGTTTTAATATGGAAAGACAGACTTTCGCTTTTAAGATGGAAACACAGACTTTTACCTTTTAAGACAGAAACACAGACTTTTAGGCTTTAAAGATGAAAACACAGACTTTTAGGCTTTAAGATGAAAACATACATTTGGGTTTTAATATAGAAACACACACGTTTAGGTTTTGAGATGGAAAGACGTACTTTTAGCTTTTAAGATGGAAACACAGACTTTAGTTTTAAGATAGAAACGCAGATTTTTAGTTTTTAAGATAGAAACACAGACTTTTATGTTTTAATATGGAAAGACAGACTTTCGCTTTTAAGATGGAAACACAGACTTTTACCTTTTAAGACAGAAACACAGACTTTTAGGCTTTAAAGATGAAAACACAGACTTTTAGGCTTTAAGATGAAAACATACATTTGGGTTTTAATATAGAAACACACACGTTTAGGTTTTGAGATGGAAAGACGTACTTTTAGCTTTTAAGATGGAAACACAGACTTTAGTTTTAAGATAGAAACGCAGATTTTTAGTTTTTAAGATAGAAACACAGACTTTTATGTTTTAAGATGGAAACACAGACTTTAGTTTTAAGATAGAAACGCAGATTTTTAGTTTTTAAGATAGAAACACAGACTTTTATGTTTTAAGATGGAAACAGACTTTTACCTTTTAAGGATTCAAGGATTCAAAAGAAGTTTATTGTCATATGCACATAGGAACATGTTCCCTGCACAATGAAATGTGTTTACTGCATTTTACCCATCCTAATTGCCAGTTAGGAGCAGAGGTCACCTTTTTGGCGCCCGGGGACCAGCTCCAGATGTATATCCCTGCCCTAGGTCATGAGCAGGGCTGAGCAAACCTTAATATGGAAACACAGACTTTAGATTTTAAGATGGAAACAGACTTTTAGGTTTCAAGACGGAAACATAGACTTGGCTCCTTGTTTTTGCTTGTTTCATAGGTGAACATTTAGGTGCATTTACTGGTCATTTGTGATAAATTAGAATCAGATCTGTTAAATTTATGTCAGCGCATAAAAAAATGACTTATGAATTCAACATTTTAACCATTTTTAAAGGGACAAACAGTTTATAGAAAGCCAGCAGATGGGCGGTCGAGGGGGAAAGAGACTCTTGAGCAGAGGAGACTGGAATCTGACGTGGTTTCTCAAAGTTGAAGCTGTTGTGCAATAGTTCCAGATTGAGGACGGAGGTCGGGAAACAGGGATGAAGAGCAGAAGAGGAGCAACATTTAGGAGAATCCAAAAAATAAATCTTTTAAATCAAGGTTCCTCAGAAAACTGTTTCTCCAAACATTTGGGCAAAAAGCTACAAAGTCAACTGCAAAATGTGTTTCCACATAATAACATTGAGTTCATTTACTTTTCTTATTCAGAAAATGAAAAGAGCAAACTCATTTACATTTTACACATTTTTACATTCATATTTTCTGAAGAAAAGCAAATGATGTGAACTTGATATTGCTCATTTTTTCAAAGTGCTCGTTTGGTTACAAAATGTAACTTAAATATGAAACTTTGTGTTTTGTAAAAATATTTCTCACATTTTAAGTTTCATTCATTTTGTTTTAGTGATGATCACACACACTGTCATGGTCTGCCTCTCTCCTTTCCTTTTTTAAACCTTGTGTGTAGTTTGCTAGTTTCCCCCAGATGGCGCACTGCAGAGCCGAGGAACACCTCCTGCTCATCACCACCACACACCTGACCTGCATGAGTGGCTCATCAGCAGCAGGTTACTTAAACCCAGGCTTTCAGCTTGTTCACTGCCAGATTCTTGGTTTTCCACCCCATGAAGCCAGATTCTTGCATCGCATCCTGCATGAGATTCCGTGGCCTTGACCTCGTCTTTCCTGCCGCTTCCATGCAATCATACATCGGAGCTTTCTGCAGCTCGTTCCAAGGTAACCTGGCCACTAATTCCCGTATTAGAGCTTGTTGAGTTCTCTGGTGCTTCCAGACACTCTCCTGTGGCTTCTATGCCGCATATGCTCCTGGCTCCATGACTATCTGCACCACGGCTCTCAGCTACAGAGCTTGTACCTCTGCCACGCTTCAGTTAAGTTCCTTCATGTTCTGTGAGATCCCGTTCTGACACTATTCCTGTCAGTGACTATGCTTGACTAAGAACTGGCTCCAAGAACTAGTACTAAGAACTATTTCCAAGAACTGTTTTCCTAGAACTGTATGAACCACTAAGAACTTTCCAAGTCGTTTCTGAAGTCAAGTCGTGCTTAATTGGAACTGCATCCAGATGCACAGCACTTGACCTCTGACCTCTGAAGATACTCATGAACTGTGAACCATTCCTGAACAGCAAACCTTATTTCCTAGACCGTGAACCTTATTTCCAGAACAGCAAACTTTCCTGTTTTAAGCCTACAGTGAACTGCTTCTCGTTGAAGGCTTCAGTGTTCTGAGTACAAGCCCTCACCTCTGTTCTCCTCTGTTCTCCTCATTCCCGTCCTCAACTCTGTGTGCCCGTCTGGCTCCAGATCTAGTTCCCATATACCCTAGGATTCCTGCTTGTTTTCAGACTCCCAAGTCTGTCTGTGTGTGGACTGCAGCTCCCAGATGTTCCACTACACATCATAACACTAATGATAAAACAGGGAAAACAAATGAGTCTTTAAACGTGACTTAAAAGTCTCCGTAGTATCTGACTGCCGAATGTGTGCCGGCAGATCGTTCCACAGAGCTGGGGCACGATAGGAAAAAGCTCTGTGTCCGGCAGACTTTTTATTCACCCTGGGAACACACAGAAGTCCTGCACCCTGAGAACGCAGGGCCCGAGCCGGTACATAGGGGCTTACCAGGTCAACCAGATAGGGAGGTGCAAGTCCATGAACAATTTTATAAACTAATAACAGTACTTTAAAATCCGATCTTGCAGGAACTGGAAGCCAGTGCAGGGACGCCAAAACGGGTTTAATGTGGTCAAACTTTCTGCTTTGTGTCAAAAGTCTGGCAGCAGTGTTTTGAACCAGTTGAAGACCCCTAATCCTGGACTGCGGTAAGCCAGAAAATACAGCATTACAATAGTCCAATCTAGAAGAGACAAATGCATGAATCAAAGTCTCAGCATCAGCCACAGACAGGATGGAACGAATCTTCGCTATATTTCGCAAATGGAAGAAAGCAGTCCTCGTAATGTCTGTAATGTGGAGATCAACGTAGGATCAAAAATTACTCCAAGGTTCCTCACTTTATCCGTATGATGTATAACACATGGCCCTAAGCTAAGTGCTAGCTGATCAAATTTATGCCGATACCTCGCTGGACCAAGAACCATAACTTCAGTCTTATCAGAATTTAAAAGTAGGAAGCTATTAGACATCCAACTTCTTACTGATACAAGGCAATCTTCCAAAGATTTTATGTGAGTGAGATTACCAGCAGTTATTGGCATGTACAATTGAGTGTCATCAGCATAGCAATGAAAGGAAATCCCAAAGCGCCGCAGGATATTCCCAAGAGGTGCTACATAAAAGGAAAAAAGCAGGGGGCCTAAAACGGATCCCTGAGGAACCCCAAAAATCATGTCCCTACAATCAGAGGAGATGCCATTACACAATATGGAGTAAGAGCGACTGGACAGGTATGACGTCAACCAGGCAAGAGCAGTTCTAGTAATCCCAAAGTGATTTTCCAGCCTATTGAGTAAAATATGATGATCCACAGTATCAAATGCAGCACTAAGATCCAGCAGCACCAAGACTGTAGTGGTATCTGAGTCCATTGCTCACAAAAGGTCATTCACTACTTTAGTAAGTGCTGTCTCTGTGGAGTGATATTTTCTAAAAGCAGACTGCAGTGGCTCAAAAAGATTATTCTCAGTGAGGTAGTCCACAAGCTGTCACGAAACCACTTTTTCCAGGATTTTAGAACAAAATGATAGATTAGATATCGGTCTATAATTCTTCAATACACTAGGGTCGAGATTGGATTTCTTAAGTAATGGTTTGATCACTGCAGACTTGAAACATTTAGGAACAGATCCAGAAGTTAATGAGAGATTTATAATTTCCAGCACAGTCGGTCCAAGAGTGGGCCACAGGTCCTTAAACAGTTTTGTTGGTATAGGATCAAATAAACAAGTTGTACTTTTTGTAGACGTCATGAGCTTTGTCAGCCAATAAATCTCTTTTCATTCACAACCAGTTCTGTTCCTTGCTCTCAGTGTCTAATTGATGGATGAGATTTATTGTCATTGTCATTACAAGTACAATAACAACGAGATTACGCCCACATTCAAATTGCCACAGACAAACATCAATTAATCCACAATTATTACTTGTTTACCATAATAATGGCACACATCAGAATTAAGACAACACATATACATTTTGACATTTATGTTTATGTGCACTAAACTTGAAACAGTCCGTTTTCCGTATTGAGGCGATGTGAGCGTGTGGTAGCCGCTGCTACAGGAGTCGCACTGCCGCTAGTTTGGGGGGAACGGGGACCTGCCACAGTTAGAACTGCACAACCCCCAGAGGGGAGAAGGGGTGGTGTGAGCAGTGGCCAGGATGGGGTGTGTGATGCGTGGCAGGAGGGGAGGTAGGAGGGAAAGTGGAGCATGCTTCAGTCTTTGTCCATGTGTGAGTCAGTTTCTGTCCTTGTGTACTGGAGTTAGAGAAGATAAGGAGGTAGCCAAATGTTCACCAAGGCTGTAGAGATTCTTCTGGAGAAAAACAAAGGGGTATTTTGTCCTTCAGAGGCTGATAAGCCTGCCGTGTTTGTAGCTGAGCAGTGAAAACACTTCTACAGTCTCCCATGAACAATCCAGATCCCAATTCTGAAAATTCCCCGGCCTTTGAAGTCTTCCACTGCAAGGTGCGCATTTGCTCCGAGATGTTATCCAATTTGCGTCTGAGTTCAAGGATTAACGCAGTCTGAGAATGCATCACCTTGCCCAACTCATTAATCATGATGGACAAGGGAGGGGTCATGGTTTTGGTGGCAGCTGTCTGGCCAATCTTCCAGTAGGTCAGGGCAGCACATAAGCCAATAAGTACCAGCCCTCCTACTATGAAACCAAATATGAATAAATCCTCAACGTCCTCCATGGAGAAAGACACAAAGCACGCGACCCGCCTTGTCTCCCAGGCGTTGAGAACATAGCCCGCAGGGTAGGTTCCATCTGTGCATGCAGGGTCCCCCGGCCCTGATCTTCTTGCAGAAAAAAATGGTGTCAATAGAGACCAGCTGATCAATTCCATGATTAATCCAATATAGTTTGAAGAATTCACAGTCTGGTGAAGTAGGGACTTTGAAGGTTGGAGCAGAGATAGAGGGGAGAGGAGGAGATGCGACTGCCCTCGCAGTTTAAGTCCATCACCTGTAACGGTCCGGTCCTGTTAATCATTGTTAATCACTTACACCATTGTGTTAAATGGATCAATTACTGTATGATCTGATCAAAAATAAATTATGGTCTGATTAGAGTTTTGATTTACAGAAAAAAAAAACATTGTTTACAGCTATTATCGAAAGACAGAAGAAAGCATTTTAAAGAGTTTTAAATCTGGTGTTATTGTAATTTGTTAGTCTTTTCACCTTTTTGATGCCCAAAGTGCTTTTAAGGAGTTATGATGGATATTTTTGAAGTATTTTCTTACCTCTTACAAACTAAAATAGCAGATTACACTCATTTAATTGATTAGTCAAAGTTCTTCAGAAATCAATTCTTTATATTAAAAATATCCCTTTGTAACTGGTTTGGGCTTTTATCCAGCTTTGGATATAACTAAAGATTGGCTTTTGGATATTTATTAAAATGTTTTACATTATTTAAAATAAATGATAAAAGATGAAAGGCAAAAAATTAACAAAATATACACACAAGTCAAATTGATACTTTGTGAATGTTTTCTGTGGGTTTGTGGGACTTTTGTCCCAACAAACGATGATGGAGTTGGACCCGGACAGTTGTGCGGGCCGCATCCTAAAGGTGCTGAACTTCTGGAGTCATCGGGCCTGTTCAGGGCGCTGCAGGGTTCAAACCTGCAGCCTGAGGCACGGCGCCACTTTTCTGCTGTTCTGCACCAACAGCTGGATTTACACAAACGACGGAGGAGGTCAGATGCAGACTGCTGGGGAAGCCTCCTCGCTCTGCTCCCGACATGGAGCCGACGGCTCGCCGCAAATCACCAAGTGTTTACAAACAAACCGGAAAATAAGTTCCCCGAAGTCCACAGCCAGGACAAAGCTCTGCTGGGCCGTCCACAAAGTGGACAAACACTTAGAGACAGCGTCTCCACGCTAAACAAACACTGAGCAGGAGAAAGATGACGGAAAGTCAAAAGTGAAATAAAAACATCTCTGCCTGCTTGTGTTTGAATTTAAACTAAAGGCTTTTCCCTTTCCACTGTGGCTCAGTGGGATAAGGACCACAGTCATGAATATGTAGACCTGAGTTCAGTTCCCGCGTCCAGTTCAGGGGAAGTCGTACCGTAGAGCCTCAGGCACTTCACACTATGGAACAGAAATCTCAGTTATTTCTTGAATTAAGAAAGACTATATATATATATATATATATATATATAAAAACAAAAACAAATTTTCTGAAGCTGCTTAGTCCAGATAAGGGTCCAGGGAAGAGACAGGGTTGTGGAGGGTGCACCCCGGACAGGCTCCATCACAGGGCCACCTCGCGCAGCCTCACGTGTTTTTCGTGATACCTTCACAAAATTGTAGCACATTTCATGACGGTATCATGAACTAAAGGTTAAATCATGTGTCGTGGCGTGAGATGGGGTTGGATGTTTCTTGTACCTTGTGGCCACGTGCTGCTCTTTTAGTGCAGCAAATAACTGAAACAATACTTCACATGGTGATACAAGCACCAAATCCAGCAAATTCTCCTCACACAAAAACCAACGGGCCACTTGAATTTTCAGTAGGCGGCCACGTAGGGGTCAACTGAAGAATTACACAGGGGTTAAAATATAAAAATGCTGCAATCATATTGAAAACTATACCGCATTATTTGTCTGATCATAACAATTCCAAAATGGTATAGTTTGGACAATCTGTGACTGAATGTTATGGAGTTATGAGGTAAAAACCTTAAGAATGGTGACAAAGGTCAATTTCAGTTTGTACAGGGGTCAAAAGTTAAAGTTGCTCCAATTTTAGCAAAAAATGGTGCAAATTGTTGATTGAGCGACTTGGATTAATAGATGGAATAGTTTTGACTGTGCTGAATGCTTGATTTCTAAAATAAAGGTCAAATCATGTTGATGTCCATTGAATTCTATGACATGTGACATACGTTACCCTGTAAGCATGATACATGGTGCAAACTATTCCTTTTTGAAACTCTATTAACTCAACTAATAATTTGCATCACTTTTGAACAAAACTGGAGCAACTCTAACTTTTGACCCCTGTACAAACTGAACTTTGTCACCATTCTTGTTGTTTTTACCCCATAACTAAGTAAGTAAGTAAGCTTTATTTATATAACACTTTTCACAGACCAAGGTCACAAAGTGCTTCACATGATATAAATAGACAATAAAAAAATAACACATACAAATATAAAAACAGTAAAATAATTGAAACTAAAATGCCAGTTTGAAAAAATGTGTCTTTAGTTGCTGTCTAAAAACATCCACAGAATCCTGTGAGCGAAGAGAACAGGGAAGCTCATTCCAGAGGCGAGGTGCCACAGCTTTAAAAGACCTGTCCCCTCGAGTTTTAAAACACGTATGGGGAACCATCAGCAGGTTCTGATTGGAAGACCTCCAGCTCCTGCTGGAAACATAAGGCTGGATCAGGTCCTTAATGTATTCCGGTGCCTGCCCATGTAGAGGTCTAAAGGTCAGCACGAGGATTTTGTAATTTATCCTGTAAGAAACAGGGAGCCGATGTAGAGACTTGAGGACAGGAGTAATATGTGTCCTCCTGTGGGTGCAGGTAAGAAGTCGTGCAGCAGAGTTCTGCACTACCTGCAGGGGGCCTTCTTACTGAGGCATGTGAAGAGACTGTTACAATAATCAAGTCACGAAGAAACAAATGCGTGTACAATCATCTCTACCTCATTAAAGGCCACCATTTTCCGTCATTTGGAAATGTTACAAATTTGGAAAAAACAGTTCTTAACGAGCTGCCTAGTGTGATGTTCCAAAGACGTCCCTCCATCCAAAATGACCCCCAGGTTACGCAGGCTGCCTTTAACTGAGCCAGCAGAAGTAACTCTATAACATTCAGTCACAGATTGTCCAAACTATACCTTTTTGCAATCTTTACAATCAGACAAATAATGTGGTATAATTTTCAATATGACTGGAGCATTTTTATATTTTGACCCCTGTGTAATTCTTCAGTTGACCCCTACGCAGCCGCCTACTGAAAATTCAGGTGGCCCGTCGGTTTTTTCAAAAGAGTAATATCTAAGGTGTACTTTTGCCAAATTTGGTGCTTGTATCACCATTTGAAGGATTCCTCTGTAAATATTCTGTTATCTGCTGCACTATTTGGTTCACGGCGAGTTAAAAACAGGCTGCAGTGTCTTTCTTATGTAAGGTGGCGTGTGAGTGATGAAGAGGAAGTGTGCTGTGCCTTTGCTCAGCTCCAGCAGGGCCCACAAGCTTCCTGTGGCCGTCCGAGCTGTGGGGGAGCACAGGGGAGACACGCGCGGGGGGTTACTGTGGTTCCCATCATCCTCGGCTCCTATCAGCTCCCCCGGACAGGTCTGGCTGTTACACCAGCGCACCACATCTTAAATAACAGCAGATCTAATCTGTGAAACCATCTGCCTCCAACAACAACAACACGGCGCTGCCGCTCCTCGCTGTGCGTCGTCCCGTCTCTGTCTCCGTCTTTGCTGCAGCCGTTGGCCGTTTGTTGAGAAAGTGTTTCACCGCTTGCAGCATCTTCCTCTGGGTGCAAAAAAGACAAGAGGCCGAGTTGGCCAACACTCTGCTGCTTGTTGACCGACTGTGAAGGTGATGCGGGGTTGGCTCCGCCCCCACGATGACTTTGGCAACACGACTTCATGTTTTGGTCACATTTTGGTTCACAAATGACTGCTTTATCATTTAAAAATAATTAAATGCTCCACAGTTCATGGAGTCTAAAAGCGTGAACTATTTATTGCCAACAAATACATGAAACAGTTCTGAGATCAGCAGCCTGGGAGAGCGAGAACCTTCACAGGAACCGTGAGTGGATCATGGGCCTCTATGAAAATACTGTTCCAACAAATAGACACAGCCAACAGACTGCTCAAGAGGTCAGTAAGAATGAAACTCTCTCAGTAAATAGACACAGTCGAAAGAATGTCCGAGAAATCCGTGTTTCAGGAAAACCCATAATTCCTTGCACACATGGTGTCTTTCCGGCCTCAGCCAGCATTCACTTAGCTATGAACAAAAGCACAAATTAACACAACACAACACAACTGAAGTAAAGTTAGGAGTTAAGTTGGACTTAATTAAGTTCACAGAGTTTCTTCATACAAAATGTGATTGTAATCATCCAAAATCTACAACTGATTTTTTTAATTGTTTTTACAGTTAGTGGTCTTTCAACGCTAAATTTCATGTTAAAATAATGTTAATGTTGAATCTGCAACTGAGACTGAAACTGCAAAACACGTTACATTGTGGTTCCCTGAAAGACCGAATAAATCAGCAGCGACGGTTCTGCAGCGAGTGCAGTACTGCCAGTAAGTACACATAGCCGACGGATGCTTAAAAAAAAACTGAAAATAGATTCAGCTGGTGAATTCACTCAGGGGACCCCAAATTAATTAGTGGAGTTAATGAGTGAAGGACTTTGAGGACACAGAGGCAGCAGAGTGGAGCACTTCCCAGTAAATACACACAGCCGATAGGATTCTGTCAGAGTGAACAACTTCCAGGACACATGGCCATAGGATGGAAGAGTGGAACATCCTCAGCAAACAGAAACAAAAGGTTGTTCAGTAAACCTGAAATTCCAGCAAATCCATCGTTAGCTGACGGGAGTCTGTGAGAGGGCGTTTGCAGAAAATGAACAGAGTTCAAAGGTTAGGTAGGCCAGTGACCTGCTCACTGGAAATGATCAAATCAATACATATGTTATGGTACAGCGGAACCCTCCACAAAGTAGAGGTGTAGTTCAGGGACCCTTGATCAGCAGGATATTACCAGCAAATAGACAAAACCATGTCGGTCGCTTTAATATCTGGAGCGTCACAATGTTTTAGCCCAAAAGACATCTGAAAGACTTCAGGCGTGATTTATTAAAGGTCTGAGTGTGTTAAAAGATGTGCAAACACCACAGCACTGATTAGCTAACAGAAGACACTGAGGATCACATCTTTAAATAGCATGAAAAATAGCATGTATTCTCCATTTAGCACATTTGCCCTCATAAATATGCAGTGGGGGTTTGTCCACCCGAGTGCACACAACTGTGGGAGGGAACATGCAAAATAAGTCTTGTTTGCACATGCAATTCAACACTGGACAAACTGCTGGACATTCTGGACGACGCCAGTCAGCTTCTGCACACCGTCATCAGCAACCAGAGGAGCCTCTTCAGCCACAGACTGCTGCTTCACAAGTGCAGGACCAACAGACTGAAAAACTCCTTTGTCCCTCAGGACATCAGACTGTACAACTCCTCACTCAGGGGGAGGAGGAGGAACAGGAAGACAGAGGACAGGAAGTAAACCAGACAGTAGGACAGCCAGTGAACCAGTATTGATCAGTATGCCTGGTATTTGTGTATTTATATTTATATTTGCAAAGTGTTTTTCTTTTTACTTTCACTTTTGATACTCTGTGTGCTTCTTACCCTGTGTGCTGCTATACAATGCAGGGATCATTAAAGTTCTGTCTAATCTAATCTGACAGATTGCTGTTCCAGCTGCTAAGAGGCTGAATGATGAAAACAGTAATTCATTGTACATTTTAGACATTATTTAAAGTATTAACACTTTACTTTGTGTTTGTTTCTTGAAGAATAAACGTCTTCATGCAGAACAGGTGGACCAGAGTACATTTTAGTGCAACTCAAGATCATTACTGCCACTGATGTGTCACACTGTTAAACACACACGCACGCACACACACACACACACACACACACACACACACACACACACACACACACACACACACACACACACACACACACACACACACACACACACACACACACACACACACAGAGGTTGAGTGGAGTGCAGACGATGAACGTCTGGGGAAAGTAAGTAAATCATGTTGACAGTGAAATAAGGAAGTCTGACGGATTCAGAGAGAGAGGAGAGAAAACCGGTTTGTACGCGTGTTGAAACACACCCTCGCAAACAAAATAAACACTGAGTGTGTTGGTCCTGGGTGACCCTTGATCTTCGTCTTTAAGCCTCACATGTTGAAAATGTTGGGAACCAAACTAAGAACCTGTGCGCTGTAATTTGTAGTGCATAAAAAGAAAAGCAGCTGGAAACCTGCAGGAAGGAACAACCATGTGGTTTTTGTTTCACTTGTGCTGCATAACAAAGTCTACACAGGGGCCCAGGGTGGCTGTGGACAACACACTTGAGGCTTTGGACATAAGGTCCATGTTCAGCACTTGGTAACCATGGTAACCTGATGAGAAATGACATTCTAGAACAAGACACAAAGTGAGAACAATGTCATTACAGCAGTATTGATTTCTCCCAGCTCTCTTGAACTCATCTCAGTTATGCAACCACTCATACCTGCATTAGTATGAGGCACCGCCTCCTGTTACAATCTTATGCAGACAGGGAGGGCAACTGATGTATTATTAACCCTCAAGCGACCAAATGGAGTCATGGACATATGTTGTTCTGCATCATTTTTCTAATTTTAATTTGAAAAAAGTTTCCCACCATCCATTAATTTTCTTCCGCTTCATCCGAGGTTGGGTCGCGGGGGCAGCAGCTCAAGCAAAGCCGCCCAGACCTCCTGATCCACCCCCCCCAGCTCCTCCGGGGGAACCCCGAGGTATTCCCAGCCCAGCTGCAAGACATAGTCCCTCCAGCCTGTCCTGGGTCTTCCCCGGAACCTCCTCCCGATGAGACGTGCCAGGAACACCTCTCCAGCGAGGCGTCCAGGAGGCATCCGAAAAAGATGCCCGAGCCACCTCAGCTGGCTCCTTTTGACGTGGAGGAGCAGCGGCTCGACTCTCTGAGCTCCTCCCGAGTGACCGAGCTCCTCAGCCTGTCTCTAAGGGAGCGCCATGAATTTGTCAGTCTATTTGTCCTGCATTTGTTCATAGAATTTTGCAAAGATCGGCTGATCTGTGTGGCAAATATAATCCAAACTTGTGTGGAGTCACCTATGACCCCCGGGAAGAACTATGAGATTTTCAACATTATAGCTTCAGATGGTTTTGTAATTTGTCAACCCTAATCAGTATATTTTACTGGTTTGCAGGGAAGCCAACAGACTGAAAATAACATGATTTAAAGGTGCACGAGCATCAAGACTGATTCCTGATGACCAGAGTGAAATAAAGACAAAGAAGCCGACAACAATCATTAAGTCAATGGGGTCATAAATAAGCCCCCTCAGTCATATTAGTCACTGAAACAGCTCGGACGCTTGAGGGTTAAGGATGTTGTCTCCGTCTTCAGGACATAACCTTTGACCT
Source organism: Thalassophryne amazonica (assembly GCF_902500255.1). Classification (NCBI taxonomy): domain Eukaryota; kingdom Metazoa; phylum Chordata; class Actinopteri; order Batrachoidiformes; family Batrachoididae; genus Thalassophryne; species Thalassophryne amazonica. The sequence continues at coordinate 1,675,674 of NC_047104.1, forward strand.
CAGTAACACTGTTACTGACCCTGAGTCCACTTTTCAAAATGAACCCTTCAGATGTTGACCTTCATCCACATACCAAGTCTGGTAGAAACTGGCCAAAGTGTCTGAGAGGAGGAGGTCAACAAACAAACAAACAGAAACAAACAAACACACGCAAACACAGAAACAAACACGCACACACACACACACACACACACACACACACACACACACACACACACACACACACACACATACACACACAAACAAACAGACACACGCAAACACAGAAACGAACACACACACGCGCACACACACACACACACACACACACACACATACACACACAAACAAACAAACACACGCAAACACAGAAACGAACACACACACGCACACACACACACACACATACACACACAAACAAACACACGCAAACACAGAAACGAACACACACACGCACACACACACACACACACACACACACACACACACACACACATACACACACAAACAAACAGACACACGCAAACACAGAAACGAACACACACACGCGCACACACACACACACACACACACACACACATACACACACAAACAAACAGACACACGCAAACACAGAAACGAACACACACACACGCACACACACACACACACACACACACATACACACACAAACAAACAAACACACGCAAACACAGAAACGAACACGCACACACACACACACACACATACACACACAAACAAACACATGCAAACAAACACAAAAACGAACACAGACACAAAAACGAACACACACAAACAAACAAACACAGAAACAAACAAACACACACAAACAAACAAACACAGAAACGAACACACACACGCACACACACACACACACACAAACAAACAAACACACGCAAACACAGAAACGAACACACACACGCACACACACACACACA
>NC_047104.1:1681590-1709090 GCF_902500255.1 Thalassophryne amazonica
CAAACACACACACAAACAAACACAGAAATGAACACACACACAAAAACAAACAAACAAACACATGCAAACAAACAGAAACAAACACACACACAAACAAACACAGAAATGAACACAGACACAAACAAACACAAACAAACACATGCAAACAAACACAGAAACAAACACACACACAAACAAACACAGAAACAAACACACACACACAAACAAACACAGAAACGAACACACACAAACACATGCAAACAAACATAGAAACGAACACACACACAAACAAAAAAACCCACATGCAAACAAACACAGAAATAAACACACGCACACACACACACACGCACACACACGCACACACACACACACATAAACACACAAACACATGCAAACAAAAAAACACATGCAAACAAACAAAAAAAACGAACATACACAAACAAACAAACAGAAACAAACACACATACACACATGCATCCACACACACACACACACACACACACACACACACACACACAAACACATGCAAACAAACACAGAAAGGAACACACACACGTACATGTACACACACGCAGACACACACACACGCACGCACACACACATACACACACAAACACCTGCAAACAAACAAACACATGCAAACAAACACAAAAACAAACACACACACAAACACAGAAACGAACACACGCACACACACAAACAAATACAGAAACAAACACACATACAAACAAACAAACACATGCAAACACAGAAACGAACACACACTCAAACAAATAAACACAGAAATGAACACACACACAAACAAACAAATACATGCAAACAAACACAGAAACAAACGAACACACACACACGAACAAACAAACAAACACAGAAAGGAACACACACACAAACAAACACATGCAAACAAATACAGAAATGAACATACACATACACACACACACAAACAAACAAACACATGCAAACAAACACAGAAACAAACACAGAAAGGAACACACACACAAACAAACAAAAACATGCAAACAAACATAGAAATGAACACACACACAAACAAAAAACACAGAAATGAACATACACACACAAACAAACAAACACATGCAAACAAACATAGAAACGAACATACACACAAACAAACAAACAGAAATGAACATACACACACAAACAAACAAACACATGCAAACAAACATAGAAATGAACATACACACAAACAAACAAACAAACAGAAATGAACATACACACACACACAAACAAACACATGCAAACAAACATAGAAATGAACACACACACACAAACAAACACATGCAAACAAACATAGAAACGAACACACACACACAAACAAACAAACACAGAAATGAACATACACACAAACAAACACATGCAAACAAACATAGAAACGAACACACACACATACACACACAAACAAACAAACACAGAGATGAACATACACACAAACAAACACATGCAAACAAACATAGAAACGAACACACACACACAAACAAACAAACACAGAAATGAACATACACACACAAACAAACAAACACATGCAAAGAAACAGAAACAAACACACACACACACACAAACAAACACATGCAAACACACACAAACGCACGCACACACACACGCACGCACGTACACACACAAACAAACACATGCAAACAAACACAGAAACAAACACAGAAAGGAACACACACACAAACAAACAAAAACATGGAAAAACAAACATAGAAACGAACACACACAAACAAACACAGAAATGAACATACACACACAAACAAACACATGCAAACAAACATAGAAATGAACATACACACAAACAAACAAACACAGAAATGAACATACACACACAAACAAACACATGCAAACAAACATAGAAACGAACACACACACAAACAAACAAACAAACAAACACAGAAGTGAACATACACACACAAACACATGCAAACAAACATAGAAACGAACACACACACACAAACAAACACATGCAAACAAACATAGAAACGAACATACACACACAAACAAACAAACACATGCAAACAAACATAGAAACGAACATACACACAAACACAGAAATGAACATACACACACAAACAAACAAACACATGCAAACAAACACAGAAACGAACACACACACACACACCCAAACAAACAAACACAGAAATGAACATACACACCCAAACAAACAAACACATGCAAACAAACATAGAAACGAACACACACACACAAACAAACAAACACAGAAATGAACATACACACAAACAAACAAACGCAAACAAACATAGAAACAAACACACACACAAAAACAACAAACACATGCAAACAAACATACACAAACGCACGCACACACGTACACACAAACAAACAAACACATGCAAACAAACACAAAAACGAACACACACAAACAAACACACACACGCATGCACACACACACACGCACACACACACAAACACAGAAATGAACACACACGCATGCACACACATACGCGCACACACACACACAAACAAACAAACACATGCAAACAAACACAAACACATGCAAACAAACAGAGAAATGAACACACACACACACACAAACAAACTAACACAGAAATGAACACACACACAAAAACAAACAAACACATGCAAACAAACAGAAATGAACACACACAAACAAACAAACAAACAAACACAGAAATGAACACACACACACACACATGCACAAACACATGCAAACAAACAGAAATGAACACACACAAACAAACAAACAAACAAACACAGAAATGAACACACACACACACACACGCACAAACAAACACATGCAAACAAACACATGCAAACAGAGAAACGAACACACACACACACACACACACAAACAAACAAACAAACACATGCAAACAAACAGAAATGAACACACACACATTATATTCTTTGATTGATTCTTAATTGATTGTTAAACTGCTGCTGCATAAATCAGGAGGTTATAATTGGACCTGTTGTATCCTGTTACACAGACACAGGGACTTTAAAGTTTTGTTTTCTGTCAGATGGACAGAAATGTGTCCAAAAAGAAACAATCAAAATGAAATCGCAGCTTCCTGCGTTTAAAATTGGCTCAGAAGTTGAATGAACACAAGTGAACATTTCAGGAAAATCTGCAGCACGACGACGTGAGCAGACAGAAGAAGAAGAAACGGAGTGTGGATGTTTCCGGTAGAACCTACGACCTGCAGTTATTAACGCTCCTCACAGACTGAGAAAGACGCACCATGTCCAAACTGTGCAAGTTTACACACTGCTGAGGAAAGGTCAAAGGTCACAGAAAGCTGAGGCGCAGGCACGCGTGGGGAGTGTGTGTGTGTGTGTGTGTGCACTTTCAGGTTAGTGGTCTTTGTGTGTGTGTGTTCATGGAGGAAGTCCAGCGGCGAGGGCGACGCTATCAGCAGCAGCAGCCTGCGAGCAGGAAACCACACATCCAGCCGGGACCTGAGACAAGAGCCGACTGGCCAACCGACGGCCGGATGTGATAGTGTCTGTGTGTCTGTCTCTGTGTGTGTGTGTCTGTGCGTGTCTCAGAGAGGAATCTGACTGTTGTTTGTGCAGTTCAGAGTTTCCAGCCTTTCTGGAGACTCTGAGTGGGATCCTGGAAAAGGTTCCTGTTGGAGACTCCTTAGTTCCTCTGGAGGACTTGGACTTCAATGCTCAAGTGGGCAACAACTGAGAAACATGGAGGGCAGCGACTGGGAGGAACCGCCCCCCTCATCTGAACCCGAGTGCTGTTTTGTTGTTGGACTTCTGTGCTGGTCACTGATTATCCATAACAAACACCTTGTTTGTGCACGAGGGTGTTCATAAGTACACATGGTACCAGAACACTCTAGGTCAAAGGTCAATGATTGATCTTGTAATCATGTCATTAGACTGTGTGTGTGTGCAGGGGCGTAGGTTTGCATATGGACCATAGGGACAAGTCACAACCAATATTTTGGGATGGCAAAATAGTCCCTACCAATATTTAGAATTTTTTTTATATAACAAAATCATTCACTATTTTTTTGCGAACTCGATACTATAATTTTAGTCGTCACGTTTTGCCAGAGTGACAGGGTTACCCATGTTGCAATTTCATTAGCTCACGTTCTTCTCACATGGACGTAAACAAAGCGCATCTCGTGGCAGGCAGCGCTTCATTTGTAAAGTGGGAGGTCCCGGAGCGCAGAGGATGGGTGGATCCGGTGCAGTGTTGCCAGATGTACGATAATTATCGTATTTGTACGATAGTTTTGCCCTCTGTACGATGTACGATCAATAAATGTACGATCAATAAATGTACGATCAATAATGGGAAAAAATCCAATATGTACGATAATTTCAGTTGGTTGCCCAAACACGCATCTCTCTCTGACACCCAAGAATCATTTTGCAGGTGTTGCACTCAGGCGGCATCAAATGCTGGCTTTGGGCAAAGCCCGCCCCCTCTCATACAAAGTAATGAGTTCCATCCAATCTGTACCGTGACAGGAAGATTCCCCAAACAACATCTTTTTTTTTTTTTTTTGAAACTTTATTTCAACAAATGCAATAACAAACGAACAAAACACAAGAGCAAAGAGATATACAAGAAGAATAAAAAAAAGTTCAAGTTCCTTATGGAGGTGTCAACATTTTTTCTGTGTTCAACAAAATCTGCACAAGTGGCATCGGATGACGACAGCGACCTCGAGGTTGAATTCGACTCTTTCTAGTCTGGTAATTAACACGTTTGTGTCCCTTCACAGAAAACAAAAAATCTTTCTAGTCTGGTAGTGCATTTGTGTTCTTTTTGTGCCATAGTTTCCCCATTACTATAATTACTGTTTAAAAATGTGACATAAAATTCTTTGTAAATTAAAAAAAAAAAAAAAACGCTAAAATAGCTACGTTGTATGCGTTTTGCTTGTGTACGATAATTTCTCCCAAAATACGATCATTTTGCGGTTTTGGTACGATAGTTTCATATTTCATATCTGGCAACACTGCTCCAGTGCAGAAAAACAAGAAGGGCGGGGCTTGAGAACAATGCTGTGCGCCACACTTAAATAAACTGCACACACCTTCACAAATGACACTAACATCCTGCCTTTTCCTCAAAAATTACTACATTTATGTTTGCTGTCTGTCTCTGTACTTTTCTGTCACTTTTGCGCTCTTTTTCATACTTTTCCCTCGTTTCAAAAGTCACCGAACGCACTTTACCGTAATATATGCAACATATAGCACACTGTTGGAGAGCACGGGTTCTTGGCTTGCTGTCAGTGTTGAAATTTTCAGAGTGAGGGCTTACATGAGAACTTACGGTAATGAGAATCAGCGGCGCACTAGTGTTTAAACTTCCCTGTTTTTCCTCTGCGTTATGACATCACAGGCTTACGTTTACCGTAACACACCATATATATCATTGGAAAGCCCTTTTTTTGTTGGCAAATTAGGTTGCCAGATACCTACAACTGCATTATTGATGAAGAGAATAGATTATACATCTTGGTTGCAAAAACTTTTTTTTTTTTTTAGCTCCACAAGTATTTTTTTGTTGTCTTGTTCTCTCAGGTGTAGGCCTATAGAATAGATTCGTGATTTTGGGTGCAATTTTGTTATTTAAGCTATTTGTTTGTCTGCCTACACACTTAATAATGTAAATAAAGTGTTAAATTATTCAGCATTATGTCGTCATATGTTATGTATTATGCTGTACTTGTGCGTCTAATGGTATGAGTGGGTTAGGGGGTGGTGGTGGTGGGCAGGGGGGCGGGGGGGTGGTATTGTCCCTACCAAAGCTGAGACCAAACCTACGCCCTTGTGTGTGTGTGTGTGTGTGTGTGTGTGTGTGTGTGTGTGTGTGTGTGTGTGTGTGTAAAGGTGTTGTGAGGGTTTTCTGAGAATGTTTGGGGGAAGAGCCTGTCCGGCCTTCAACTTGTACCTCCAAAGAAACTTCTCCCAGATCCCGAGGAAGGTCAGGGACATGGAATCAGAGTGGTCCATGTTCAAGCCCTCCATTACTAAGGTGGATGCTTTGACCTGTGGCAAGAAAGGTGGGCAGTGCTTGTCGTGGCAGCAACCTAAGTAACCGCTGGTAGACTCCAGTGGTAAGGGAGCCATCAGGCTGAAGAAGGTCGTCTCTCCAGAATTGGAGACCTCAGGTATCAGCAGACCAGAAGGACTGTGGCCTGAATGGTGGCTGAGGCAAAACCTCAGGGATGTGAGGAGTTTGGCGAGGTCATAGAAAATGACTTTTGGTCAGCCTCACAGCGGTTCAGGCAAACTGTCTAGTGTTAGAAATGTATTTTTCAATTTAAAAATGATGTTGAACCTCTTGAGTACAACCCCAATTCCAATGAAGTTGGGATGTTGTATAAAATGTAAATAAAAACAGAATCCAATGATTTTCAAATCCTCTTCAACCTATATTCAATTAAATACACCACAAAGACAAGATATTTAATGTTCAAACTGATAAACTTTATTGTTTTTGTGCAAACATTTGATCATTTTGAAATGGATGCCTACAACATGTGTCTAAAAGTTGGGACGGGGCAACAAAAGACTGGGAAAGTTGATGAATGATCAAAGAACACCTAATTGGAAACACGTGAGTGTTATGATTGGGTATAAAAGGAGCATCCCCAAAAGTCTCAGCCATTCACAAGCAAAGATGGGGTGAGGATCATCACTTTGTTAACAACTGTGTGAAAAAATAGTCCAGCAGTTTAAGAACAATGTTTCTCAACGTTCAGTTGCAAGGAATTTAGGGATTCCATCTTCTACAGTCCATAATATAATCAGAAGATTCAGAGAATCTGGAGAACTTTCTACACGTAAGCGGCAAGGCTGAAAACCAACATTGAATGCCTGTGACCTTTGATCCCTCAGGCGGCACTGCATTAAAAACTGACATCATTGTGTAAAGGATCTTACCGCGTGGGCTCAGGAACACTTCAGAAAACCATTGTCAGTTAACACAGTTCGTCGCTACATTTACAACTGCAAGTTAAAACTCTACCATGCAAAGTGAAAGCCAAACATCAACAACATCCAGAAATGCCGCCGCCTTCTCTGGGCCTGAGCTCACAACGGAGACCCCGGACTGTTGAACAACTGAAGTCGTACATCAAGCAAGAATGGGAAAGAATTCCACCTACAAAGCTTCAACAATTAGTGTCCTCAGTTCCCAAACGCTTATTGAGTGTTGTTAGAAGGAAAGGTGATGTAACACAGTGGGAAACATACCACTGTCCCAGCTTTTTAGAAACATGTTGCAGGCATCCATTTCAAAATGAGCAAATATTTGCACAAAAACAATAAAGTTTATCAGTTTGAACATTAAATATCTTGTCTTTGTGGTGTATTCAATTGAATATAGGTTGAAGAGGATTTGAAAATCATTGGATTCTGATTTTATTTACATTTTACACAACGTCCCAACTTCAATGGAATTGGGGTTGTACAACATGACAACATACGTCTTTGTGTTGTCTGTCAAAGAACGGGTCCTAAACCCTGACGTTATCATCTCGATGAGCTTCTCTGACTGTGACTGCAGAGGTTTTGGTCTCCAGTCACAGACTTTCTTTTTCTTTGAAAGTTACTCCACTGTTTGTCACGTGTCTTCTAGTAAATAATTTGTTTTTGAAGCTTGGACACTGTCTGGGGTTATTTTGTAGGCTTCCCTCACCGTCTCCTTGCTGTTCCTGAGCAGCTCGAGCAGAGTTTGGAACTGCTGATGTTATTTATTTTATTTCTCGACTCTCGTCAACATTAAACAAAATAAAGAAGAAATAATTCATCATTTCTTTCTGTATCATGGTGGAAAAACCTCATGTGGATATTAATCTTGATCACAACTCATTCAGAGACATGATGGGACACGGTGGACGTGGTGAACATGGTTCGGATGGCCTCATCACATAACACAGTATCACCATGACAACCGCTAAGAGGCTCCCCTCCCTCCCAGATGAACATGACTCATCCCCCACACGGCACCTCCATGTTCACTGAGGCCTCAGGGACAATCCAGGTCTTAGCCCAGAGCAGCTAACAGTGCTAACACACTTAACGCTGTGGTTTTGCCTCTGGGTGCTCCGAGGGCTCCGCGAGGTTTTTGTGGCATGTGAAGCAATGACGGCTTTGACTCGTTTCCTGTCATTTCTTCTTTGGAACAACAAACATTATTGTATCAGCTTAAACCGTTTGGCTCCAAAAGCCATTTTGGATGAAGGTGGAACAATGTGGAGCCGTCCCACGACGTCCCAGCGGGTCTCAGGAATCCCTGTGGCGCCGCTGCCTCCGTCATCGTGGTTTTGGTGAAGAAAAAAAAGTTATACAGAACAAATCATGTTGGAGATGAACAGACACCATGTGATGTATAAAAATAGAGTGTTATTGATTGACAGCATCAGATGAAGATAATTAAATTATACAAACTAATTTTACAAACACTAACAGGCGCCATCTTGGCCCAGGTGAAGACTAGTTGCCAGGTTTAAGACGTCTTTAATTTTTTTGGTATAATAGTGTCATTCTAAGTGTGAAAGAAAACTAATTTTTAGAGTTATTTTCAAGATTCACATTTTCTATTAATAATTATCACGCTAAACAAATTCGCTAAAAATAAATTGCCACCAGAGGCACTGCATTCAAACAGGAAGTGTGACGTGAGCGTATGTGGTAATGTGTTTATCTCTGCACCGGTTAGAATTGATATCATGTCCTCAGCTTGGCTGATGAATAAATAGTCTACTTTTGAAACATACCGCCTGCAAAGACATCCTCCGCTCTCGGCTTTGTTCTTCTTGAGCGGACCTGACCTGACTCCGCTCCCTCAGTAGATAGTATGCCTGCAGGCTAACAGCTAGCAGCTTCAGCTCCTGGCAGTACAAGACGGTCTTCACAGAGATGTGTCCTGGGTTACACCAGCGGTTGGCTGTTAACGTACGCGTGATGAGCGCCCCACCTTTGCTTTTTCCGCACTCTTTAGTGTCTCTGTCGGCTTTCATTTCAGTGAATCCAAGCAGGTCCATGTTAGCATCTGATACGAGGTGAGTTAGCCATATCTCTGTAAAGATTAACAAGCTGCTGTCACAGTAAATCTGCTGGTTTTTCACTGCGGACAGCTCGTTAATATTGTTCAGCAGAGAGTTCACATTTCCCATAATCACAGAGGGAATCGATGGGTTGTAGCGCCTCCGGTTGTCTGCTAGCCTAGCCCTTAGCTTAGCCCTGGCCTTGCAGCCCCTGGGTCTCCTCCTCAACTCTGCCCGGACGGGGTGTCGTATCCCGGCTTGTCCCTTTGTTCTCTAAGCCAGTAGTTTCTCTCTTGAATAAGTAAAAAAGTTGGCTCCTGGTAGTGTTGAAAAGTTGAAAATATCCATGGGATATGTATAAACCACACAATGTCTTCATGAGAAGAGCAGAAGGGTAGAAAGGAAAGGAAAAAGAGATAAGAATGGAGGGCTAGTGGAGAGGCAGCCGTCTACCACAGTGCCAAATACACACAGGAACTTATTGGTCCCCAGACGCATCGCTGATCAATTCTTTCTAATATTTAATTTTATTGATTTAATAATTTATTAATCATCAAAAACAAAAACAAAAAACCCACATGGAGGGTGGGAAATGCACATTTTTATTAAACTGCAGGATTGTCTTACAGACATAAAGACATGGATGACCTCTAATTTCCTGCTTTTAAACTCAGATAAAACTGAAGTTATTGTACTTGGCCCCACAAATCTTAGAAACATGGTGTCTAACCAGATCCTTACTCTGGATGGCATTACCCTGACCTCTAGTAATACTGTGAGAAATCTTGGAGTCATTTTTGATCAGAATATGTCATTCAAAGCGCATATTAAACAAATATGTAGGACTGCTTTTTTGCATTTACGCAATATCTCTAAAATCAGAAAGGTCTTGTCTCAGAGTGATGCTGAAAAACTAATTCATGCATTTATTTCCTCTAGGCTGGACTATTGTAATTCATTATTATCAGGTTGTCCTAAAAGTTCCCTAAAAAGCCTTCAGTTAATTCAAAATGCTGCAGCTAGAGTACTGACGGGGACTAGAAGGAGAGAGCATATCTCACCCATATTGGCCTCTCTTCATTGGCTTCCTGTTAATTCTAGAATAGAATTTAAAATTCTTCTTCTTACTTATAAGGTTTTGAATAATCAGGTCCCATCTTATCTTAGGGACCTCGTAGTACCATATCACCCCAATAGAGCGCTTCACTCTCAGACTGCAGGCTTACTTGTAGTTCCTAGGGTTTGTAAGAGTAGAATGGGAGGCAGAGCCTTCAGCTTTCAGGCTCCTCTCCTGTGGAACCAGCTCCCAATTCAGATCAGGGAGACAGACACCCTCTCTACTTTTAAGATTAGGCTTAAAACTTTCCTTTTTGCTAAAGCTTATAGTTAGGGCTGGATCAGGTGACCCTGAACCATCCCTTAGTTATGCTGCTATAGACGTAGACTGCTGGGGGGTTCCCATGATGCACTGAGTGTTTCTTTCTCTTTTTGCTCTGTATGCACCACTCTGCATTTAATCATTAGTGATCGATCTCTGCTCCCCTCCACAGCATGTCTTTTTCCTGGTTCTCTCCCTCAGCCCCAACCAGTCCCAGCAGAAGACTGCCCCTCCCTGAGCCTGGTTCTGCTGGAGGTTTCTTCCTGTTAAAAGGGAGTTTTTCCTTCCCACTGTAGCCAAGTGCTTGCTCACAGGGGGTCGTTTTGACCGTTGGGGTTTTACATAATTATTGTATGGCCTTGCCTTACAATATAAAGCGCCTTGGGGCAACTGTTTGTTGTGATTTGGCTCTATATAAAAAAATTGATTGATTGATTGATTGATATAATAAGAATTATTTTTAATTTAAATGTTCAATTTCAATTTATTTCATTTATATAGCACCAAATCACGCGCTTCACACAGTAATGGTAGGGTTAGGGTTAGGGTTAACCCTAACCTTACCAACCCCCAGAGCATGAACACTGGTGACAGTGGTAAGAAAAAAAACTCCCTCTGATGATTTGAGGAAGAAACCTCAAGCAGACCAGACTCAAAGGGGTGACCATCTGCTTGGATCATGATACAGACACAAATTACAAAACAATTCAAAAATCGAATATACAGGAAATGTTGCCAGTGCACAGGACAGGAGGGTTACAGAAACAGACACCACACCCATCTCTGGATGGAGCTGCACCTTAAACAGAGAGAAAAAAACAGAATCAGGCAGCAGAAAGACAAGAAATACAGCATAATTTGTCAGCATTAAACAAACAGAAGAAATACTAAGGTGATCACCGGCCACTAGCAATAAGCTTCACTAAAAGACCCAGAATTTAGATAAAGTTGAGGCCGCGGCCCGCTCCGTTTACTAATAAAATGAATTTAAAAGAATAAAAAGCGTAAAACAAAACTGTACCAGTATGCTGCCATACGAAGGGGAAAATAAGTGTGTCTTAAGTCTGGACTTGAAAGTCTCCACAGAATCTGATTGTTTTATTGATGCAGGGAGATCATTCCACAGAACAGGGGCACGATAAGAGAAAGATCTGTGACCTACAGACTTCTTATTCACCCTAGGGGCACAAAGTAGTCCTGCACCCTGAGAACACAAAGCCCAGGCCGGTACGTAAGGTTTAATTAGGTCAGCTAGGTACAGAGGTGCCAGTCTGTGAACAATTTTATAGGTTAGTAGCAGAACCTTAAAATCTGATCTCACTGGGACAGGAAGCCAGTGAAAAGATGCCAAAATGGATGTAATGTGGTCAAACATTCTGCTTCCTGTCAAAAGTCTGGCTGCAGCATTTTGAACCAATTGGAGACCCCTAATGCTGGACTGTGGTAAACCAGAAAATAGAACATTGGAGTAGTCCAAACTAGAAGAGACAAACACATGGATCAGGATGGGACAGATATTCACTATATTTCGCAGGTGGAAGAAAGCAGTCCTTGTTATATCTCTAATTTTGAAGTCAAAGGAGAACGTAGGACCAAAAATGACCCCAAGGTTCCTTTGTCAGTGTGATGTATGACACATGTGCCTAGGCTAAGCATTAGGTGGTCAAATTGATGCAGATGTCTCACTGGACCAAGAACCATCATTTCAGTCTTATCAGAGTTTAAAAGTAGGAAGTTACTCGTCATCCAGCTTCTCACTGATGCAAGGCAATCTTCTAAGGATTTTATGTGGATGTGATTACCAGCAGTTATCAGCATGTATAACTGAGTATCATCAGCATAGCATTGAAACGTAATCCCAAAATGCTGCAATATGTGCCCAAGGGGTGCTATATAAAGGGAGAAAAGCAGGGGGCCTAAGACGGACCCCTGTGGAACCCAAAATTTCATGTTACTAAGATTAGAGGTAGTGTTATTGTACAAAACAGTGAGAACGACTGGTCAAGTATGATGTCAACCATGCAAGGGCACTCCCAGTAATCCCAAAATGATTCTCTAGCCTATCGAGTAGAATTTGATGATCCACGGTATCAAACACAGTACTGAGATCTAACAGCCCCAGAACCGTAGTGGTGTTGGAACCCATTGCAGGCAAAAGATCATTCACCACTTTAGTGAGAGCCGTCTCTGTGGAATGATATTTTCTAAAAGCAGACTGCAGTAGCTCAAAGAGATTATTCTCAGTAAGGCTGCTGTGAAACCACTTTTTCCAGAATTTTAGAGCAAAATGATAGATTTGATATCGGCCTATAGTTTTTCAATACATTAGGGTCAAGATTAGGTTTCTTAAGTAATGGTTTAATTACTGCAGATTTTAAATATTTAGGAACAGATACAGTTGTATGCAAAGGTTTGGGCACCCTGATAATTTTTTCATGATTTTCCTTTATAAATATTGGTTGTCTGGATCAGAAATTTCAGTTAAATATATCATATAGCAGACGAACACACTGATATTTGAGAAGTGAAATTAAGTTTCTAGTATTTACAGAAAGTGTGCAATAATTATTTAAACAAACTCAGGCAGGTGCAGAAATTTGGGCACCCTTTTCATTTTAATTGATTTAAATACATATAGCACTAATCATTGGAACACAAAATTGGTTTTGTAAGCGTATTGACCCTTGACCACCTTACACAGGTGAACCCAAACATGAGAAAGGGTATTTAAGGTGGCGATTTGCAAATGTTTCTCCTCTTTGCATCTCTTCTAATGAGTGGCAACATGGGAGCCTCTAAACAACTCTCAAATGACCTGAAAACAAAGATTGTTCAACATCATTGTTTAGGAAGGATACAAAAAGCTGTCTCAGAGATTTCAGCTGTCAGTTTCCACTGTGAGGAATATAGTGAGGAAATGGAAGACCACAGGCACAGTATGAGTTAAGGCCCGAAGTGGCAGGCAAAGAAAAATGTCAGAAAAGCTGAAGCGAAGGATGGTGAGAACAGTCATAGTCAACCCACAGACCTGCTCCTACAACATAATCTTGCTGCAGATAGTGTCTCTGTGCATTGTTCAACTATACAGTGCACTTTGCACAAAGGGATGCTGTATGATGCTCTAATGCAGAGGAAGCCTTTTCTGCATACACGCCATAAAGAGAGTCACTTGAGGTTAGGGTTAGGGTTATTGAGTTATTTGGACATAACAAGGGGCGGTATGCATGGCTGAGAAAAAACAGAAAAGAAAAGAAAAACACTTGCTACCTCCAGTAAAATTTGGAGATGGTTCCATCATGCTGTGAGGCTGTGTGGCCAGTGCAGGCACTGGGAATCTTGTTAAAGTTGAGAGTCATATGGATTCCAGTCAATATCAGCAGATTCTTGAGAACAATGTTCATGAATCAGTGACAAAGTTGAAGTTGTGCCGGGGCTGGATCTTTCAACCACACAACGACCCTAAACACTGCTCAAAATCTACTAAGGCATTCATGCAGAGGAACAAGTACAATGTTCTGGAATGGCCATCTTAGTCCCCAGACCTGAATATTATTGAAAATCTGTGGTGTGATTTTAAGCGGGCTGTCCATGCTCGGAAACCAACAAACCTGAGATGTTTTGTAAAGAAGAATGGTTTAAAATACCTTCAACCAGAATCCAGACTCTCATTGGAAGCTATAGGAAGCATTTAGAGGCTGTTAAAGGAGGATCTACTAAATCCTCCTTTTGCAGAAATTGATGTATTTTTCCTGTTGGGGTTCCCAAATTTATGCACCTGCCTAATTTTGTTAAAAGAATTGTTCCACACTTTCTGTAAATCCTATAAACTTCATTTCAGTTCTCAAATATCACTGTGTTTATCTGCTATATGATAGATTTAACTGAAATTGCTGATCCAAAGAACCAATGATTTATAAAGGAAAATCATGGCAATCATCAGGGGGGCCCAAACGTTTACATACAACTGTAAGAGCAACACCCCCGCCTTGCTTCGCATCACAAGGGATGTGACTAAATGTGTACGCAGGTGGGCAGGCCTCATTTAAGGGGAGGACAGCTGTAGGTTTAAGCCAGGTTTCACATAACCCAATCATATCTAAGTGATGATCAATAATTAGATCATTAATAAACAATAAATTTGAGGACAGTGATCTTATGTTAATGAGACCCAGCCTAAGGACCTCAGTGGGGTTGACAGTTGGACTGTTTGGATTTAGGGGTGCTTCCAGAGTAGCATATATATAAAATGCCTGGAAGTAGGTTTAGGTTTGAGACATTCCACACGGGTTGTAGGTAGCAGACACAAAATATTTGATATTGCTGGAACAGCCAACGGGCCATCCTCAATTTCAACATCATCCAATTGTTGTATGGCTGGGGGGCCTGGCTGCCTTTTTGTTTCTGTCTTTTGTTTTTCCTTCCAGGTGGCTTGCATTTGGGACTGAGTGGCTGTGTAGCTGAGTTTATCAGGACCTCACCCTGATCACCTGCGGCTTGTCAGGACTCACAGCTGTGGTGCATCTACATGGATTGGAACATGGTGGCATTTAAGACTGGAGTACACAGTGTGTATTTGCCAGTGACTTGACCTTGTGACCAGATGGGTGAGATCGTCGTCTCGAGAGCCAGCTCATCATCAGTGGACGCAGAGAACGTCCAGGTTTGATGCATGGTCTGTGAAAGAGGAGGGGGTGAGGTCTCACGCTCGTCAGCACACTTCCTGAGGTACGTTAGATTTTGTGACTAACATTTATACAGTCAGTAAATGTGGTGTCCCTCACACCTTATTATATTGAGCTGTATGTTGGTCGTTTAAATCAGCTTCCACTGCAGTGGAGTTTTGTGAACTGGATGTTCTATGCCTGCAGGGTGGGAAGCTGATTAGTAATTAAGCCAGGAAGTGTTTGCTGTTTGTGCACCTTTGAGCGGTCTCTCTGTGTGTTGAGTGTGGACTCACATAATGATTCCTTCTTTCACAGAATCGGTTTGTCGCGGCCACCTGGGGGGTGTCGGCGGGGTCCTTGGGTCCGAACCAGTTCTGGCTCCGGACCGTTAGCGCTGCTGGGAGCGCACCGCAACCCACCACGCCAGACCGCGCACTTTTATATTTTTCACAGCACTGTTATGTTCATTAAACTCTGTTATCCTTTGTACCGTGCTCTGCTTATTTTATACTGGGTCCTTCAAACGCTGGTCGGTTCTCCGGGCTGCGTCCGACACATAACACCAATGTAGTAATGGGTATTAAGTTTGCAAACCATATCCCTCTATGATTTTATGGACACGTCTATGGAAACAAGCCACAGTCTCAACTTGATGAATTTCCCTCCCTGGCAGATAAACTGCACTATCACCATAGTGGATTTTCTGCACTAATTTCCCTGCTAAGCTAATGGATTCCACATCCACATTTGTCATAAACCTTGCAGGGTCTCTAATCACCTGCTCCGTGACCTGCTGTAAAACTTCCCTGTGGAGCTCTATCTATGTTCACAGACAAGATGGCGGCCCCTTCCCCAGTAGGGTGAAGGCCATCCGACATCAGCAGCCCAGAATGAAGGCCAGTTATCAATAAAACTAATTTGCGCCAGCCACCTATTTAATGATGTCAGCCTGCTAAACTCCTCATCATTACCCCGGGAGGGGAGGGCGCCAGAGACTATTAATCAATACGTCACATCTTTCTGGTAAGGTCACAAGTCCTCTCTATGTCCATTTATGTGACCTCTGAGTGCTTCATCCTGACATCATTGGTGCCGACGTGAATAACGATGTGACTGTATTTCGTGTCATGTTCTTTTAATGTCAGCTGTCATCTGTAACCTGACTTTGTGGGTGATAGAATCCCCTATCACTAAAGCCCGGCATTTCAACCTGGAGATAGGAGTGGAAGTCACCCCTGGGCTCAAAGAACTCACACCAGGCATATCCAAGGGAGAGAACTGGTTCACAGTTCACAGTGGCGAGTGTGATTGGGGTACCATAACTGGGCACCAAGACCTATGTGACTTCCTCCACCTAAACACAGTCCGAAAGCTATCCTCCACAGCCGGCGTTTCTAGGCTGATGCTAATGGGCACGCTACCCGGCCCAACACTGACATCATCTGGAGTGCCCGTTACATCTATCTCCACTGAGCTAAGAAACTGTTCTAGCTTACGGACACGGTACTGACTCTCTAAAAGAGCCACCCTATCTGCCAGCTTCATGTAGGATTTACCTAAAGTATAAAGTAGTGTACTTTGTGTACCAGAAAATTCAAGCGTACAGCCAAACAAGTGCAAGCTAACCACTAACGAATATGTTAACCACTCCTAAGGTTCACACAGGAATAAATTAATGAGCTAAAATTCATAGAAGCTCCACTGAAATACTAACAGAAGTATTAGACTGGTAAAAACAGTAATAAAAGAAATGATGGGTGGGGGGGCGGTCGACCTAGCTAATGCAAGCTAACCACTAGAGAAAGTTAACTGCTACTGATTCACAACAAGAGGACTGTAGTTAAATAAAATTCAGAGTACATACACTTAAAACCAAAAGAAGTGTTAAACAGAAATAAAAGAAACAAATACAACCATATATGGATTGGAAAAAGTACATGCCGATAACTGCTGGTAACCTTATCCACATAAAATCTTTAGAAGATTGCCTTGCATCAGTGAGAAGCTGGATGTCTAGAAACTTCCTACTCTTGAACTCTGATAAGACTGAAATGATGGTTCTTGGTCCAGTGAGACATTGGCATCAATTTGACGAGCTGGTACTTAGTTTGGGTTCATGTGTCATACATCATAAGGACAAAGTGAGGAACCTTGGGGTACCTTTTGATCCAGCGTTTTCCTTTGACCTCCACATTAGAGATATTATGAGGACTGCTTTCTTCCATCTGCAAAACATAGTGAAGATTCGTCCCATCCTGTCTATGGCTGTTGCTGAGACTCTGATCCATGTGTTTATCTGTTCTAGATTGGACTACTGCAATGTTCTATTTTCTGGTCTGCTGCAGTCCAGCATTAGGGGTCTTCAATTAGTGCAGAATGCTGCTGCCAGACTTTTGACACAAAGTAGAAAGTTTGACCACATTACACCAATTCTGGTGTCCCTTCATTGGCTTCCGGTTTCTGCCAGATCGGATTTTAAAGTCCTGTTGCTGGTCTATAAAATTGTTCATGAACTGGCTCCTTCCTACCTGGCGGTCTTGATCAAGCCCTACGTACCGGTGCAGCCCTTGAGTTCGCAAGGTGCAGGACTTGTGTGTGTTCCAAGGGTGAATAAAAAGTCTGCGGGGTATAGAGCCTTCTCTGACCGTGGCTCTGCTCTCTGGTACAATCTACCTGCAGCTATAAGGCAGTCCGACACTGTGGAGACTTTTAAATCAAGACTGAAGACCCACTTTTTCAGACTGTCTTATTGTTAATTTATTATTATGTTTTTATGTTTGCTTTGTAACTTCTTTTTATTCTACTACAACCCCAATTCCAGTGAAGTTGTGTAAAATGTGAATAAAAACAGAATACAACGATTTTCAAATCCTCTTCAACCTATATTCAATTGAATACACCACAAAGACAAGATATTTAATGTTCAAACTGATAAACTTTATTGTTTTTGTGTAAATATTTGCTCATTTTGAAATGGATGCCTGCAACACGTTTCTAAAAAGCTGGGACAGTGGTATGTTTCCCACTGTGTTACATCACCTTTCCTTCCAACAACACTCAATAAGCGTTTGGGAACTGAGGACACTAATTGTTGAAGCTTTGTAGGTGGAATTCTTTCCCATTCTTGAATGATGTACGACTTCAGTTGTTCAACAGTCCGGGGTCGTATTTTGCGCTTCACCAAAATAGAACTTTTTGGTCTCAATTCCACTCTCCATGTTTGGAGGAAGAAGAATGCTGAGTACCATCCCAAAAACACCGTCCCTACTGTGAAGCATGAGGGTGGAAGCATCATGCTTTGGGGGTGTTTTTCTGCACATGGGACAGGACGACTGCACTGTATTAAGGAGAGGATGACCGGGGTCATGTATTGCGAGATTTTGGGGAACAATCTCCTTCTCTCAGTAAGAGCATTGACGATGGGTCGTGGCTGGGTCTTCCAACATGACAACGACCCGAAGCACACAGCCAGGATAACCAAGGAGTGGCTCCATAAGAAGCATATCAAGGTTCTGGAGTGGCCTGGCCAGTCTCCAGACCTAAACCCAATAGAAAATCTTTGGAGGGAGCTGAAACTCCCTGTTTCTCAGCGACAGCCCAGTAACCTGGCTGATCTAGAGAATATCTGTGTGGAGGAGTGGACCAAAATCCCTGCTGCAGTGTATGAAAACCTGGTGAAAAACTACAGGAAATGTTTGACCTCTGTAATTGCAAACAAAGGCTACTGTACCAAATATTAACATTGATTTTCACAGGTGTTCAAATACTTATTTGCAGCAGTAACATACAAATACATTATTAAAAAAATCATACATTGTGATTTCTGGATTTTTTTAGATTATGTCTCTCACAGTGGACATGCACCTAAGATGAAAATTTCAGACCCCTCCATGATTTCTAAGTGAGAGAACTTGCAAAATCGCGGGGTGTTCAAATACTTATTTTCCTCACTGTAAAGTCTAATAAATAAAATTATCATGGTGCTAAAGAAAAATTATTTTTATGACTTAAATCTTAAGAATTAGAAAGGCCATACAGCTTTAAAGTGATCACACCCGTTTATAAGCCGTTCTGCTGTTTTATGTGGTTTTCGTGCTTTGAGTGAATTTGCATCAGCTGTTAAATGATGACGCGCTGCAAGTTCTCTTTTTCTTTTTTCCTTCTGCAAGACTTTTTTATTGTTGAATTGATGGAAGTGTTTTCTGCATTTGCTCCTGTGGTGTTAATTTGACACTGCAGTGGCCGGTGATGAGGAGGCGACTGTGCAAAGGTGCAACAGGAAACAGGGAAAAATGAACAGGACCTAACCATGTTTTTCTCTTGGCTCCAAAGTGAAGAAGCTGTTTTAAAGGCCCACAGTGAAGATATGTGCCCTGTGAGCTCTCTAATTCAGCTGTGGTGAAGCTTGGTGTGAGTTTGAAGGTGAGACTTATGAAATCAGCTGCAGCTGGTTTCTCACGCTGATGTGTTTCTGCTCCCTGCAGAGACACTCAGAGACTCGCAGGTTTAGGGGCAAAACCTACAGATTAAATCCACAGATAAGAAACTTTGTGGTCTGATGTACTTTGAGAATCGCAGACACCATGAAAACCCTGTGTCTGTTTAAGACACAAAACAAGGAATCTGGACATAATACCAAGAATCTGGACACGAAACCAGGAATCTGGACTCAAAAGCAGAAATCTGGACATAAAACCAAGAATCTGGACCTAACACCAGAAATCTGTATGCGAAACCAGGAATCATCTGTACATAAAACCAGGAATCTGGACTAAAAATCAGGAATCTGGACCTAACACCAGGAATCTGTACACGAAACCAGGAATCTGTACACGAAACCAGGAATCTGGACATAAAACCAGGAATCTGGACTCAAAATCAGGAATCTGGACACAAACGCCAGAATCTGGACTATGGAATGCAAGGAACAGAGCTGGAAAGTGGCACTAGACACAACAACCTGGCGAGGGACTAAAGCACCTAGTGAGCTTATATAACCGTAAGTGATGAGCAGCAAATCAGAAACAGGTGTGCATGGAAAGCACCAGAACAAGGGCTTGGCCAGAGAGAAAGAAACACCTACCACCAACAACCAAGAGACAGACAAGAGAGATGAAAAATCCCACAAGAGGATAAACACACAGAAAACCCATGAAACAGAAAAACAATAGCAAACAGACTAGAAAATACAACTTGATAATCAGAACAGAACTCAAACCCTGCGGCTGTCATGTCCCCATCTGATCACATCCCCCCTGAGTGCAGCAGGGACGAAAACCCTGCCGCTGGGAAAACCTGGAGGAACCGGGGCATCACCTGTGGCTCACTGAACCTTTGACTCAATCTCCCAGGTTAAAGCCAAAACAAAACAGGACACTGGTAGTATAGCTCCCAGATCAGACAGTGCATCAACCGGATCACCCTGACGAGATAACGCGTCCGGTCTATTTTGGCTTCTTCCAATAACTCGAATGGTGAGGAGATGAGCGGCAGTGGATAGCAGTTCTTTATAGTAATATCATTAAGCCCATGATAATCGATGCAAGGACGAAGTGACTTGTCTTTTTTCTCTACGAAAAAGAACCCCGCCCCTGCAGGCGATGACAAAGGTCGAATAAAACCAGCCGCCAATGATTCTTGTATGTACTCATTCATGGTGTTGCATTCAGGTGCCGACATTGAAAACAGCTTTCCCCGAGATGGGCTTGCCCCAGGGAGGAGCTTGATCGCACAATCATATTCCCAGTGAGGCAGTAACGATTTAGCTTTGCGTTTGCTAAATACGGGTGCCAAATCATGGTAGCATGCCGTCACCCCCGTGAGATCCGGGTTAGAACCCGCTGAGAACGAACAGGTTTTAACAAACAGGAATCTTTACAGGCTGGTCCCCAAGAAACAATTTCTCCTTTAGACAAACTGAAATTGTGACCGTGTTGTTGCAACCAGGGGTGCCCCAAAATTGTCGGGTGAGTCATATTATCAAATACATGAAAACTGAGTGATTCTGAGTGGTTTTCCAATACAATCATTCTGATAGACTGAGTACGATGAGTAATGCAACCCAATTCATGACCATCCACAGCGTGCAGCACCAGAAGGCATGAGAGCTTAAACAGCTTAAGGTGCAGGGGCCTGGCAAGAGAGGACAACATCAAGTTAGCATCAGAACTGAAAATAAACAAAAGATGACACAGAAACTGATGAATGATCGAAGATTAATTTAGCCAGAATTAAGTTTTGTGCTGAGGATGGAAGAATAGAATTTTTACTCAACTGTAACTCGGGTGACACCCCTGGCCTGACAAATGGTTATCAAGTGTCCTGAGTGTCCACAGTAAAAACAGAGTCCATCCTCTTGGTGGCACCATCTCTCGGCCAACGATAGACGGGTGCGACCCAGTTGCATGGGTTATTCGGTGCTGTGATGTGGAGATTCAGCTCCACATCGGACAAACGATTAGGTGGCTTGGCAGAGTGTTGGTCTGATAACTGAGCTGCTCAGTGAGGAAGATCCTGTACACGTTGGTCGATCCGTATGGCCAGCGCAATGAGCTCGTCGAGGTCTGTGGGGAGGTCTACGGCTACGAGCTGGTCCTGGATGTTGTCTGATAGCCCCTGGAAGAAGACGTCTCGGAGCACCGCTGGGTTCCATTTGCTTTTGGCCACCAGAATGCGGAAGTAAGTCTATGGCATAGTCTGTGACTCAGCAGCCGCCCTGCTTCAACCTCAACAGGGTACATGCAACACCTGTTGTAGAGCAGCGGTGAAAGTCGGAAGAGAAGCATAGGTGGCGGATTGACGACCCCATTCTGCTGTTTCCCACGCTGCACCACGACCAGTCAGGTGAGTTATCATGAATGCTATCATCATCCTGTCAGACGGGAACATTGATGACATGAGCTCGAAATGCAACTCACTGAGTTATGAATGGTCTGACGTCACCGGACTCGCCTGAGAAGCTTTCAGGCCAAGACAGCTGGTTGCAGAAAACAGGTTCAGGTACAGAAGCCGGTGAGGCTGCTGATGGCCCCGGTGGAGGATCATTGGAGCTGCCGGTGACTGTATCAGAGTTAGCCTGAAGATTTAATTTTGACAGTAATTGTCCCATCTGGGTGCTCACTGAAGCCATAAACGAATCCTGGCATTTAGCGAGTTTGGTAAACTCAGAAGTGAGAGCAGTGAGCTGGTCTCCCTGCTGCATGAGCTGCCTACTGTGGTGGCATAGCATCAGCTGAAACAAGTCTGAGCCAGATGTGTCTAATGGTTGGCCAGATTGTACTATCAGGCTGGTTGGTCAGAAACCTTTGGACACAAATGCCCGGCTCAAACAAACAACTCTGGCTGTAAAAAGGCTTTACTTGGGTGGATAGCAAAGGGAAGGACACAAGAAGGCAGTCCAGAAAAAGCAGGTGTACAAAAATCATCAGGCTAAGGCGTGGTCAATCAAACAGTCATAAAACACAATGAGGCAGGCAGGACTATGCAACTCAAGGAAGTAGCACAAGGCACAGCAATCTGGTGAGGGACAAACACCCAGTGAGCTTATATAACCCCAGGTGATGAGCAGCAAGTCAGGAACAGGTGTGCATGGAGAGCACCAGAACAAGGGCGTGGCCAGAGAAAGAGAAACACCAGAGAGACACAAGTGACACCCCCTGTGAGCAAGCACTTGGCGACAGTGGGAAGGAAAAACTCCCTTTGAACAGGAAGAAACCTCCAGCAGAACCAGGCTCAGGGAGGGGCAGTCTTCTGCTGGGACTGGTTGGGGCTGAGGCTGGGGCTGAAAATAAAAATAAAAATAAAAAATAAAACCAGATAATCAGAACAGAACTCAAACCCTGACATCTGGACACAAGACAAGGAATCTGGGCTCAAGTTCAGGAATCTGGCCATAAAACCAGGATTCTGGACACAGGCATGAAACAAAGTTTGATAAGAAAAGAGCAATCACATGCAAAAATAAGAAATATTTCACTGATCATTGCACTGTTAAAGAAACAATAAAAGAATAATCTTTATTTAAAAAAAAATGGTAGAATCATTGAGGGGGTGAGGGCAAGAACTAAATGGAGGGGTAAGACTGACTAGTCCGGTTTTACCATGGGGTAACCCCTCACTCATATTGCCTCCGGTGTTACCATTGCAGGGTACGGATGCGGGACCTGCAGACAATCCAAGTCATTAAAAAGATACAAACCTCTCTCAGTGGCCACAGAGCTCTGTGGCTGCGGTTACCAAAACCCTGCGGCACTGCGGATTTTTCCGCAAGAAGCCTATCCTTGTGGGCTGCCGGAGTGCTCCACATCAAAACAGCGAGCGTAGTCTCTGGGCCTGTTGCCAGAGTTGGCTGCAGCTCCATACAGCAGACAGGGGGGTGGTGTGAGTGGCTCGCTGTGGCGCTTATCAAGCCCACAGACTCAGTAAGCGCATCGGAGACAGTGAGAGCGAGGGGTAAGAACCTACTGTGACACTGGGAGCAACCTGGGGATTAAGGACCTTTTCCAAGGGCTCTTAGTGTTTTTCTGGCCAGATGGAGGTTTGAACTGAGGATCCTCTGGTCTCAGTCCACTGCTTTACCACTAGACCATCACTGCCAAGGATGCAGCACTCAGAGAGTGCAAACCTCCACCAGGGAAAAACCAGACTGTTGCTGTACCTGAATGCTGAGAACCCAGTGTGAACTGGATCTTATATGACTTCAGTCAGGATGGGTTATTATATGACCCCAGTCAGGGCGGGTTATTATATTACCCCAGTCAGGGCGGGTTATTATATTACCCCAGTCAGGACGGGTTATTATATGACCCCAGTCTGGACGGGTTATTATATGACCCCAGTCTGGACAGGTTATTATATGACCCCAGTCAGGGTGGGTTATTATATGACCCCAGTCAGGATCGGTTATTATATGACCCCAGTCAGGACAGATTATTATATGACCCCAGTCAGGGCAGGTTATTATATGACCCCAGTCAGGGCGGGTTATTATATGACCCCAGTCAGGAAGGGTTATTATATAACCCCAGTCAGGGCGGGTTATTATATGACCCCAGTCAGGACGGGTTATTATATGACCCCAGTCAGGACGGGTTATTATATGACCCCAGTCAGGACTGGTTATTATATGACCCCAGTCAGGGCGGGTTATTATATGGCCCCAGTCAGGACGGATTATTATATAACCCCAGTCAGGGCGGGTTATTATATGACCCCAGTCAGGATTGGTTATTATATGCCCCCAGTCAGGCCGGATTATTATATGCCCCCAGTCAGGCCGGATTATTATATAACCTCAGTCAGGGCGGGTTATTATATGACCCCAGTCAGGATGGATTATTATATAACCCCAGTCAGGGCGGGTTATTGTATGACCCCAGTCAGGACGGATTATTATATAACCCCAGTCAGGGCGGGTTATTATATGACCCCAGTCAGGACGGATTATTATATAACCCCAGTCAGGGCGGGTTATTATATGACCCCAGTCAGGATTGGTTATTATATGCCCCCAGTCAGGCCGGATTATTATATAACCTCAGTCAGGGCAGGTTATTATATGACCCCAGTCAGGACGGATTATTATATAACCTCAGTCAGGGCGGGTTATTATATGACCCCAGTCAGGACGGATTATTATATAACCCCAGTCAGGGCGGGTTATTATATGACCCCAGTCAGGATCGGTTATTATATGACCCCAGTCAGGGCGGGTTATTATATGACCCCAGTCAGGACGGATTATTATATAACCCCAGTCAGGGCGGGTTATTATATGACCCCAGTCAGGACGGATTATTATATAACCCCAGTCAGGGCGGGTTATTATATGACCCCAGTCAGGACGGATTATTATATAACCCCAGTCAGGGCGGGTTATTATATGACCCCAGTCAGGATCGGTTATTATATGACCCCAGTCAGGACGGATTATTATATAACCCCAGTCAGGGCGGGTTATTATATGACCCCAGTCAGGATCGGTTATTATATGACCCCAGTCAGGGCGGGTTATTATATGACCCCAGTCAGGACGGATTATTATATAACCCCAGTCAGGGCGGGTTATTATATGACCCCAGTCAGGATCGGATATCACTCACTCTTGTAAATTAGATGAGTTCAATGATAATGGCGTCTGGTGGTCTGAACAGATCATCCCGGCACCCAAACATGATGTCGTTAATGACATTGGTTGCTGTTTGGTGATTAGCTCCATGATAGCTGCTGCTGATCTAAAGAAAAGTCCATACTTCAGCCATCTTATATAAATATATATATATATATATATATATATATATATATATAAATTGATTGATTGAATTGATCTTGCAGCCCCGCCCATTTTCCTGGGCCACAGATAAAAATGTGTTTGAGAATCCATGGCGTGAGTGGGCGGAGACAGAAGAAAAAGATGATGTTGATTTTTCTGTAGGATGTCAGTCAGACAGTTTGGACAGTTTGGACAGTTTGGACAGTTTGGAAGGGTCAAACTCTTCCTAAAGCAGATTTTACTCTGGGTGTGACCTGAGAGTCTGTGTTTAGTCATGTGACCTCCTTCCTCCTCCTCCTCCTCCTGATGGATCATTTCACTTTGAGTAATGTTTTGTATCGAGGGAAATGTTCTGACCTCCAGAAATGTCTACTGGCTGCCAAAGTAAACTTGCACTAATCGACCGCGGCCCTCTGAGAGGTGGGAAGGGGGAGGAGCCCCCAGCAAGCACAACCCAGAGGAAGCTGATGAGGAGGAGTAATTCATCTTCTTCTCCCCTCTGGTCCTCCTCGTCAGCCTCCTCAGCCCTCTGCTTTCTGAGGAGAGGAGGAGGACAAGAAGGTTGATGAGTAAATCATCTCCATCTCCCCTCTGGTCCTCCTCTGTTCTCCTCCTGTCCTCCTCGTCTTCCCGTTTGTCTCCTCTCCTTTCTCCTTTCCCGTCCTCATCTCTTGTACTTTTCTTTTCCTTCATCTTTCTCCTTCATATCTGATACTTTCTCGTTTCTGCTGTTCTTCCTGTGATTCCTCTCTTCAGCTCCTTCTCCTCCTCATCAAGCCCTGCTCCTCCTCCTCCCAGGAAGGAGGGCTATTGGACGTCGGTCCAAAGAGAAGAAACTTTAGCCTCACACTCTCTGCTCTTTGTCAGCAGCAGAACAATAATTATTGTCATACACATGAGGAGGAGATGAAGGAGGACTCAAATGTTGAGGAGGTGAAGATGTTGGAGGAGGAGGAAGAGGAGAGGAATTCTGGAGGCCTTCCAGGAGTATAATGCTCCTCAGGTTCCTCTGTTTCTGGCTCTGAATTTTCCATGCCCCCTTCACTCCTCCTTCCTCCTGCTGCCACCTTTCTTTCTTTCTTTCTTTCTTTCTTTCTTTCTTTCTTTCTTTCTTTGTCTTTGTTGACACTTTTTCATCGACTGTATTTATATAGCAACCCAGTCTCATGTTTTGTTTTGTGGCCCCCTGATGAAATATTACTAATATTACTATTACTAATCCTACTCCTTCCCCTGACCCGAACCTAACCCCCCCCCCCCCCCCCCCCCCCGTGCAGCCATCACATAATCAATTAGAATGAATTTGTGCTACCGTGATGAAAACGAGGTGCTTTTCGTCACAATATTACGAACCAACAGATTAATGTATATTTCGTGCTGCTGAATCACGACTTGCCGTGAGACCAGGTTTCATATCGCGCTTTTCCATCTGCATCAGATGCTCAAAGTGCTTTACAATAATGCCTCACATTCACCCCGATGTCAGGCTGCTGCCATACAAGGTGCTCACTACACACCAGGAGCAACTCTGAGATTAAGGACCTTGCCCAAGGGCCCTTAGTGATTTTTTGGTCAGGCTGGGATTTGAACCAAGGATCCTCTGGTCTCAAGACCAAGCCTCATCTACTCTTATTGCTTCCTACCCTCTTAAACACTCCTTTCCTTTTTCTTCTCCCCTTTTGTGTTTCCTTCTCTCACCTTATGGCTTCCTTCTCTCTTATCATCTCATCTCCTTTGTTACTTCCTTGTATTCTATCCTTACCTCTTGCTCCTTTCATCGCTTCTGTTTTCTCTTTCCCATTATCCTTTTTGTTTCCACTCTTATTTTGTCATCTTGCTCTTCCCATTTCCTCTGTCTTCATGCATCCTTTCCTTCTCCTTCTCCCCATTTCCTGTTCTCCTCCTCTTTTTCCTTTCTTCCCATTTGCTTCTCTTTTGTGTTCATTCCTTCTCTCCTCTTTTGCCTCCTTCTCATGTCCCGTCTCTTTTTCCCAACTGTCTACTCTTCTTTCTTCTTCGCTTTTGTTTACTTTACCTCATTACTGTCTTGTTTCTTCATCTCCTCTCCTCTTGTGTCCTTCTTTCCTGTCCTCTGTTGTGTCCTTCTCAGCTCATCTGTCTGCTTTCATCCTCTCCTCATCTGCTTCCTTCGTTCCTCTCGTCCTTCTGCTGTCTGGTTA
>NC_047104.1:1714090-1723024 GCF_902500255.1 Thalassophryne amazonica
GCTTCAGACTAATAGAAGTAATAAATCTCTTAGCAAAAACACCTAAAGCTCCAAAACTATGCAAAAGTAGACCTAATAAATGTCTTAAAATAGTTTGTCCAACACAAAACATATCATCTGGCTACACAAGTTGAGTTAATAAGCCACTTATTATCATTAATATGCATAAGTCTCGGACATGAACGAGTGAAGCTCGTCAGCATCTCATCATGTCATTTAGGTCCTTCAGACTTTATTTTGAGTAAATGCTTCAGGGGAGCATTAGCATGGCTAAAACCTTTCAGCTCTGCCCCCAGACCCCCCGTCTTTTTAAGCATCTTTCTTTCTTTGCCTGTCACATGCCTGGAAAAGCCCCTAGTCATCTAACCAGGTCCTTTAGGTCCTTCAGACTTTTTCATTAAAATGGTTCTTGGGAGCATGAGCATGACTAAAACTTTTAGCTTCTGACACTGTTGTGAAAGTGTAGGAACACAGACCCACAACAGGGGGCGACAATGAACGGACAATGGAGGAATCAAATATACTGTTTTTACTGTTGTGAAAAAAGGGCACAACAAATACAACTGATAACAATAGAGAGCTTAAGTCTAATTCAAAGGTGTCGTGTGGGCAGGCTCGACAATAGGAGACGTCTGTCCAAGTCGAACCGGAACCAACCCGATCTCCGCCGCCGCCGGACCCCGGGGATACTGGAGCCGCCAAGTCCCGAATTCCCAGGTGGCCACTGCCTCCGCTCGCCGGATCCGGTACTGCTGGCAGGAAACAGAAAACAGTCAGGTGTGGGCGCGGCTGCACCCAGCAACACGGAGGGTGGAGAGTCCACCTCCACCTCTCGTCAGGAAAATACTGGTGAGTGCAGGAGTGTGAGTACTTATCCAAGAAGTCCACTACAATCTCCCGCTGTACCACTCACTATCTGCTTATCCAACACACAAGCAACAAGGTATTACCGTCAAGAATACAATCGGCTGAGTACGTTACCTCTTAGGTATGGCGATATCTCGGCAAATGAGGTGGAGATGCCGTCCTGCTGATATACCTCCGTCTTGATTGGGTTCAGCTGTCTCTAGTGATGGATGACAGCTGTCGTCCTGGCTGCTCCTGTGAGGCGGCAGCGCCCTCTGGTGCCTGGAGCCCGCACTCCAGGCAGGGCGCCCTCTAGTGGTGGTGGGCCAGCAGTACCTCCTCTTCAGCGGCCCACACAACAGACACCCCGCCTTTTTAAGCATTTTTCTTTTTTTGCCTTTCAGCTGACACCCTAATTACAGCCCTCTAACTTTCAAAGTTTTCAGCTAGTTGACAGTCGGGCTGTACAATATGGCCAAATTATCACATCTCAATATTGTCATATCAATATGATATATGATATGACTATGAATATGACTATGATTAGACACAAAGTGCAGCAACAGTGAAAATTAAACCTTCTTAAACAAAACAGTAATAATATCACACTCATTTTACACTCATCATAAGGTTAGGATACTGTGCCCTACAAAAGGATTGGAACACTTGGAATTTCACACATTTTAATTTGTTTATGACATGTCAAATACAAGGAATACACAAAAAATATAAAGAATAAAATTTTAATAAAATAAAAATCTCTAAAACATGATCAAACCTGTAAATAATAAAGTTTTATTGCCAGTTTTCTTCAGACAAGTCAGGGGATGGAAACATGAACATTATGTCTTGGACTTTATTTACATCAGTTATGAAGAAATACAAAAGTTTCTTTCACCAAAACATCAAATCTACTTTTTCATCTCAAATGTACTTTCTGTCAAATTGTAGCTGAACTTTCAGGTCTTCTTTTGAAGAAAATCCTCCTCGACACCACTTCATCAGGAAGATGGATTTTAGATTTTTAATTCATTTATATCAAGGTGTAGAGATTTGCTTTCAGTTTGAGTTAAGGAAGATAATTTTAGAAAAAAAAATGTATTTGAAATGGAATAAACAAATTCAAATGTTTGAAATACCAAGTGTTCCAATACTTTTGAGGGCAATTGAGAAACAGTGAGGAGTAACATCTTACATCTCATATATAGTGCAGCAGATAAGAGAATATTTAGAGTGGAATCCTGAAAATGGTGATACAATCATCAAATTCAGCACAAATAATTCATAATGAACTCTTTAAAAAACTGATTGGTTACTTGAATTTTCAATAGTCAGCCAGGTAGGGGTCAACTGAAGAATTACACAGGGGTCAAAATTAAAAGAAGCTCCAATCATATAGAAAACTACACCACATTATTTGCCTGATCATAAAGATTCCAAAAAGGTATAGTTTGGACAATCTGTGACTGAATGTTATGGAGTTATGAGGTAAAAGCAGCAAGAATGGTGACAAAGGTCAGTTTCAGTTTGTACAGGGGTCAAAAGTTAAAGTTGCTCTATTAATTTTGCTCCAGCTGTATTTGTGCTGAATTTGATGCTTGTATCACCATTTGAAGGATTGTTTCAGTTATCTGCTGCACTAATAAGCCAACAGAGCATGAACAAGCTGCTGTCTGTTAGCTTAAACATGTGTATATAAGACCCCCCGAATTAAAGGAGAAATGCTGCTTTTACCAACCTGGACCTCATTTCTGGCATAAAATACGGTCGTTTACTCACCAGTATAAGTTTGGTGTTATTAGAAGTCCACAGTTCAAACGACATGTTCAGTTCAAATCTGACGCAAACACTTTCTTCTTTTACTAAGGTGGATTAGAACTTTTTGTGGTAAATAGCACCAACTACTGGACAGGAGGAACCTAGCAGTCAATGTGACTCACTGATTTTAAAATGCAGCTCTTTCAACCAGACGTCTGGTGCTGTGACATGTCAATCATCTGTGTCCAATCAGATTTCAGGGGAGTCCAGTGAAACCTCAGCCTCTGCTCTAGCTCCACCCATGCCAGGAAGTGTTCAACATTTGACATTTCCTGTTTCACTGTTGACTCAAAATTTGGCACTTCCTGTTTGAATGTGAACTTGACACTAAGTTTCCGCGAGATTCCATGGGATCTCGTCTGTCAAGCCAGGAAGTGTTTGACATTTGAACATTTCCTGTTTTACTGTGGATTCAAAATTTGACACTTCCTGTTTAGGACTCCCTGTACCATGAGTGAGTTCCACGCCGCTGCGTGAAGCTTCGCTTGTATTATCTTTGCATATATGCTTTAATAAGGGATAGAACTCTTCAAATTATTGTTCATTACTTCTCATTTCAATCATACTCACAGGTAAAATGTTCGTCCACAGCCTTTGATCTGGTGATTTGCACAGTTTATAGTTGCACGTGAAGGTATTTTTTAACAAAATCACAAAGAATGAAGTTGTGTGTGCCTCATTAAAGATCAATCAAAAAGAGCGTTCAGGAGCGGGACATGGGAGTGGTAATATGGTGGCTGGTTTGCGTCAGAAATATTGGCCATTGAGTGATCCAGTGTTATATAGAGATCAGTGGATGAGACTGATACGGTGACTTGGTCTTATTCTATGCACCCTCTGGTGCCCTCTGGTGTCAGGATGAAAAACCCAGGAAAATGGCTTTGTCTTTAGCATATGTAGTTTCTAAAACTGTAGTAAAGTTAAGATTGTGGGCGGGGCTGTGGGTGGGTTTTATTTTTAATGAGATTTAGCGCTGAGAAACATGTCCACCTTTATGTCTACAGCAAGTCGTGTGTAACGTCTGATTGGTGCAGCTTTGTTTTCCTGTGCTGGCGTTCATTGTCTTGGCAAAGTTGTGAGGTCAGAGGTCATAGGGTGTCAGTTGGCGTGGTGGTGCAGCCGCGTGGTGTCCCCAGGTCTTGGGCTGCAGGTTGATCAGTAACACAACAGGCTGTTTAAATCTGTTGTGATAAATCCTGCTTGGACTTTGGCCGCTCAGCGCCTCCGGCTCAGCCGGCGGTTACATAAAGCTTGTATGAAGAACAAACAGAGCTTCTTTTATTTGATTCTGTAAGCTGCATGCAGCTCAGAAAGCATAGAACAGAAGCAGCTGATTGTCCGCACGCACGCTGTCCGAGCTGTGAAAGGTTCTGCGGGCCTGGAACATGGTGAACCTTTGAACCAACACTCCACGCGGTGCTTCAGGCTGCTGGCTCGGATGCTCTCTGGGTGACTTCCTGTGGAGGGTTTTACCAAGCAGAAGGAGACCCCAAAGGATTACATGCCCCAGTCTGTTCTGAGAAATCCTTAAAATCATATCTTGAGATGTGGTTGAACACCTGGACGACCTCACAGAACCTTCTGAGACCCCGACCCAGAAAAATGAACTGCGGGATGAATAACATCCTGTCTTAATGTGTACAAAAAAAACAAGACAAGTCTAGGAGTACACAGCGGTACCCTGCCTCAGAGCGTCCACCAGACCACAGAAGCTCCTCGGGTCCTGGAAACATGTCACACAACCCTAATGTTGGTGTCTGATGTTCCCTCAGAGTGTCAGTGATCCTCATCATCTGAAACCGTTCATTTGAAATCAAAAGCAATTTGAAGAAACAAAGGAAATCACTTGGATGAGTCGTGAAATCCAAGCAGAAGACCTACGTTCATCACATACTGCTGCACTGATGATAGTCCAGAATGTCACCGAAAGCCTATATTTGAGCCTTGATCCAGGACAAAGCCAGACTCCTTACGTAATGTCTCTAGTTCTAAGGGCAAGTCAGTGAACATTTTAATCCAGATCCAGTCTGGGAGCATGTGGTGGTGCATTCATGATACTGTGCAACCTCCCTAGGCCCTGGATGACAAGCACCCAGGCAGACAACCAGTCCATCCCCACCTCCTGAAGGTAATGTCTATCTGCAGCCAGGTGATACATGGATAGTAAATGTGCAGGTTTGGGGTCCCCGAGGACCAGGACTGGAAACACCACCTTAGGACACCAGCTAACCTTTCCTTTCCAACACAGGCACCAAAGTTGTTGGACTTCATGGCCATTCCCAACAGCCAGTCCATGCCAGCACTGAACAGAGTAGGAGCTAAAACGTATCCCTGAGGAACACCAGAAATCACTGAGAAGAATTCAGAGACTCTGTCCCACAGCTGTCACCGTACCTGTATACATGACCAGCATCTTACTGTGGATCTGGCAAATTCTCAGCCTGATATAAAAAGCAGTTCATTCTTTGGTTTGCAAATAAGAACCAAAATCAAAAGTCAAATATGAGGTCTGTTAGAAAAGTATCCGACCTTATTTATTTTTTTCAAAAACCTGATGGATTTGAATCACGTGTGCTTGCATGAGCCAACCTTGAACCTTCGTGTGCATGCGTGAGTTTTTTCACGCCTGTCGGTTGCATCATTTGCTTGTAAGCAGCCTTTGTGTGAGGATGGGTGGAGTTTCTCATCGTTTTTTCTTTGCAAGGAAAATGGCGGAACGACTGGAGCAGCGCGACTGCATCAAATTTTGCCACAAACTGGGCAACAGCCAGGTGGAAACCATTCGGATTATTCAGACGGCTTTCGGTGAGGATCCTCTGGGCATCACACAGATTAAGGAGCGGTACAACCGGTTTAAAGACGGCCGCACAACGGTGGAGAGCAAGCCGCGCTCCGGTCAGCCATCAACATGCTGAAATGACCAGATCATTTCAAGTGAATGCTGTGGTGATGTGGGACCATCGTGTGACTATCAGAGAAATTGTGGAAGAGGTGGACATCAGCACTTTTTCGGCACATTCCACTGTGACAGAAGATTTTGCCATGAAAAGAGCTGCAGTGAAATTCATCGGCACGAAGCTGATGGCGGAACAAAAGTGCCACCATGTTGAAGTCTCACAGGACATGTGACATGCTCACCTCGTCCACAATTTCTCGGATAGTCACACGACTGAAAAGCCACCGAAAGCCGTCTGAATCTTCCGAATGGTGGAAGAGGTGGGCTTCATTTTTCAAAACGACGAGAGACTCCACCCATCCTACACAAAGGCTGCTTACAAGCAAATGACGCAATCGCCAGGCGTGAAAAAACTCACACATGCACATGAAGGTTCAAGGTTGGCTCATGCAAGCACACGTGATTCAAATCCATCAGGTTTTTGAAAAAAATAAAAAGGTCGGATACTTTTCTAACAGACCTCGTAGATCTGATCCTGTGAACTCAGTTTAATCTACAGTCCAATGAATGATCAGCTGGAACTTAAAGCACAAATCTTGTATTTGGGTTTTTGGCACAGAAATGTTTGAAAAACATAAAGTCATTAAAAGTGTGCTCCAGAAAAGCTGCAGATGTGCCGTCGGCTCTGAAAGCTCCCAGTGACAACAGCACAGGACCTGCTTTGTTTTGTTTTGAGGCCAAAACGAGACGTAATGAAGCGAGCCTCGCCGGCTCCTCAACGCTGTATACGTCTGACATAAATACACGCAGACCGCTGGAAATAGACGCAGCCGCTCACTGTAAACACAGACAACACACATTCTAACGTCCCTCAGAGAAAAACACAGGCAAGACATGGAAATATGGAGTCCATAAAACACCAAGAAGAACTTCAGCAAACATCAAGAACAAAAAAGCAAACAACCACAGAAGTTCAAGGCCACGGGCAGATCAAGCTGGAAAGGTCAGTTTTTTTATTGACCCACTGATGTGGGGATTAAATGGTAAATGGACTGCATTTATATCGCGCTTCTCCATCAGACACTCAAAGCACTTTACAATAATGCCTCACATTCACCCTGACGTCAGGCTGCTTCCATACAAGGCGCTCACTACACACTGGGAGCAACGAGGGGATTAAAGACCTTGCCCAAGGGCCCTTAGTGATTTTCCAGTCAGGCTGGGATTTGAACTGAGGATCCTCTGGTCTCAAGCTCAACGCTTAACCACCTCCGCTGGGATTAGACTCAAGAAGAGAACTGGTGTTGACCAATCACAAACCATCCTGCTGCTGCTGACCTTTGACATGACAAGAGTAAACAATGTAAAAAATGCCCAAGAAATCTGGGGATGTTTTTCAGCAGCAGGACCTGAGACTAGTCAGTCCATGCCAGCTCTGAAATCTCTGCAATAATTGTTTTGTGCACATTTGCTGCAGTTGTTGAACCCTCAGGTCGTGCATGTCTCAGCCAATTTATTTATTCATTTTTTAAAGTATATTTCTTAATCATCAGACTTGTTGGATTAAACTGAATGAATGAGATCGTTATAGGTTAGCACTGCTGCAGTATGATAAGAGGATGTTGCACATTGCATTATGGGAGCTGTAGTTGATGACATTATGTTTGTTGTTGATCCACGGAGGCACACAGCTGGATCAGAACCAGACTCGCACTAATCACACGTCAGCAATTAAAGTGCTGAGCCTGCACACACTCAAACATCTGCACACTTTCACTTCTGGTTTTGACCATCTGTTAAAGCCGCACTCGCACTGCAATATGGGATGTGAATGGAGTTTTGCACATCAGCAAAATCACTGTGAACAACACAGCAGCAGGCGCCGTGGTGCATGTTCAGCTCCATGTGTTCAGGTCGTGTTTCAAGGACAAAGAGCGAAGTATCTTATTTGATGAGACGTTCAAACCGAACTGATGCACAAAATCAAGGTGACAGAAAAAAGTTCTATGTTTGGTGTAGTTCGGGCGGCACGGTGGATTAGTGGTTAGCAGTGTCACCTCATAGCGAGAAGGTCATGGGATTGATTCCCACCTGGTCCTTTCTGTTCTCTTCATGTTCGTGTGGGTTACATGCCCCAGCTCCGCCCACAACCAAACACTTAGGTTCTGACAACACAGACAACACACGAAACACAGACAACACACACAACACAGACAACACACGAAACACAGACAACACACACAACACAGACAACACACGAAACACAGACAACACACAAAACACAGACAACACACAAAACACAGACAACACACAACACAGACAACACACACAACACAGACAACACATGAAACACAGACAACACACAACACAGACAACACATGAAACACAGACAACACACAACACAGACAACACATGAAACACAGACAACACACAAAACACAGACAACACACAACACAGACAACGCATGAAACACAGACAACACACAAAACACAGACAACACAGAACACAGACAACACACAAAACACAGACAACACACAACACAGACAACACATAACACAGACAACGCACACAACACAGACAACACAGACAACACATGAAACACAGACAACGCAC
The DNA here is from genome assembly GCF_902500255.1 of Thalassophryne amazonica. Lineage (NCBI taxonomy): Eukaryota > Metazoa > Chordata > Actinopteri > Batrachoidiformes > Batrachoididae > Thalassophryne > Thalassophryne amazonica. The sequence continues at coordinate 1,722,264 of NC_047104.1, forward strand.
ACAACACAGACAACACATGAAACACAGACAACACACAACACAGACAACGCACACAACACAGACAACACATGAAACACACAGAACACACAAAACACAGACAACACACAACACAGACAACACACAAACACAGACAACACACAACACAGACAACACACAACACAGACAACACACAACACAGACAACACACAAAACACAGACAACACACAACACAGACAACACATAACACAGACAACGCACACAACACAGACAACACAGACAACACATGAAACACAGACAACACACACAACACAGACAACACACAACACAGACAACGCACACAACACAGACAACACACAACACAGACAATGCACACAACACAGACAACACATGAAACACACAGAACACACAAAACACAGACAACACAGACAACACACAACACAGACAACACACAACACAGACAACACACAAAACACAGACAACACACAAAACACAGACAACACACAACACAGACAACACATAACACAGACAACGCACACAACACAGACAACACATGAAACACAGACAACGCACGAAACACAGACAACGCACACAACACAGACAACGCACGAAACACAGACAACACACGAAACACAGACAACACACGAAACACAGACAACACATGAAACACAGACAACACACGAAACACACAAAACACAGACAACACATGAAACACAGACAACACATGAAACACAGACAACACACAACGCACACAGGAGGGAGGCAGATACTTCAGCTGGGAGGCA